>NC_090319.1:248105471-248408501 GCF_040869045.1 Eurosta solidaginis | reverse complement strand
TCGACCGTGATCCGAAACGTTTCGGAACAAACAGCTGGTAATGGTCTATGTTGGTTCCATCGTAGTTTCGGTGATCAAGTCACAAATGTCGGGCGCTTTGAAGTTTTAGACCGTCACGTACGGAAAATCAACGGAGGGCTCCGTTCAAAGCGGCTACTACGGAGGCTAGCCAGCTTTCTGGCCGTCTCTATATACAAGATAAAATTTTATCTTTAAAATTTCTTATAGATACTGAGATCATAATCTAGGGTGTACTCAGGCTTAGTAACGATCCGACACAACCTTCTCCGATGAAGTTAATCGCCGCAAACAACACTTAAAAATACTTATGGCAAGATGAGTAATACACTAGAATTAGAACTAGAACGCAAATTCATTGTAGCTGACGTATTTAACCCGATAGTAGGTGCCGACATCCTGAAAAAGTTCGACATCCTGGCGGACATGAAAAATAAAACGATTATCGAACGACTAACTCTCAAATAGGGTATCTCGTAATAAACCCTCCACAAAATATCACCACACGCTATATTCGAACGTTTTTAACGAGGTTTTTAGCACGCTTTACGGACCTTACAAGGATAAGACGTCCAACGGCAACTGTAACGCCTGTCTTTTCATCGAAACGAGAGCACACCGATGGTTCAGAAATTACGCCGACTATCGCCGGAAAAGTTGCACATTGCATAGCAGAAGTTTCAAGACGTATTAGATAAGGGTATCTGCCAACCTTCAAAAAGTCACTGGCCTAGCTTATTGGACATGCTGCAGAAGGCCAACGTCTCGTGGCGTCCATGTGGAGATTACCGTAAGCTCAATACGAAAACTATTCCAGATAAGTATTCTATCCGGATTACATACATACACGATATTTTTGGATATTTACATGGTAAAAAAAAATTTTTCAGCGAAAGACTGTAAAAAGGCGTACCATCAAGTACCGGTGCACTCGGCTAGCGTCCCGAAGACAGCAATCAGAACTCCATACTTGTTTTTATGCCGACTCCGAACAGCATCTGCAAGGCAGATGAGTATAACTGAGAAGCTTTTCATGGCGGAAATACACTCGGAGTGCTTGCCAAACACTGCCGAGGGGATACCCGGCTTGCTTTGCCCGGGGCCTGAACCAAGGATCTTCGATGTGGTAGGCGGAGCACGCTACCATCAAACCACGGCGGCTGTGGTTAATAATTTTGAGAAATGCAAGGTAGGTTTGCTAGAGGTTAAATTTCTGGGACAGATGCATATCTCACAGAGAGGAATATCTCCCATGCCCCGAACAGTGCAGGAAATACTACAGTTAAAAAGACTGACGTAGGAGCACGAACTGAGGCGATTTCTGGGTGAGGTAATTTCGATTTCCCTCGCGAGCCATCGAATCACCGCTGCAGGAAGTGGTGGGCCCTTGCAAAGAAAATGATAGGACAAAGTGACGTGGACACCAATCTCTGCTAAATCTTTCGAGGAGATTAACAGCTGAATTCAGTAAGCCGTCTCTAGTCACTATTAGAGACTATTTGGTGTGAAAATCACTTCCGAGACAATTTACTGTCTCGCGTCTCCAGCCTCACAAAAGCAATCACTAATTTGTGAGCTGGGCCGGGGCAGATCACAAACATGAAAATTTCAGAAAAAGTATGAAAATTTTTTGCGAAAAACGCTTTAAATATGTTGTATTATTCCTCAAATTAAAATAAGCATAGAAAAAATTAAAAAACAGAAAATACTTTAAAAAAAACATCGAATCCTATGTGGCGCCGCTGAGATTCGAACCTACACACTTTGGAATTTGCTATACAAAATTGTGAACGGCATCTTCGCAAGCTCAGCCACAATACCACCCAATGCTATATTATTTGTTCAATGTATGAGTAAATTATCTTTTTGGTAAATTTCGTTGATATGGTGAATTGTTTTTGTGACTTTCGTTTACTGAATACCGAAATCACAAAATTTGTCTTTAAAGGAAAATCTCAAATTTAGAGACTTGAGATGAGACTGAATTACAGAATTCAGCCGTAAGTCACAGCTCGCGAAGTAGGCATTGATTGTTTTTATTTAATGCATAAAGTTTTTAGAAATCATACTAAGATTAATAAATATAGTTGTGTGAGTTACTGTTTTTGTCGAAAAAAAGTGCGATAAATCGTTAAAGAGAGTGGTCTGCGATTGAGCTATTTTGTCTACATTGGGGTATAGTTGATCCCCTCTATACCCTTTTGGATACAGTTGGGGTTAGTCAGTTTGAAATTTATGAAGCTTATTTTAGGAAACAATAAAAAATGGTCATGGAATGGGTAAAAAAATGGAGCTGAAAACTTAGGAGCCTCATACCGAGCCTAAAATACTATTTCCTTATGTTCCATTATTGTAGAATTTGAGTTCGTATTATTTTTCTATAAGAAAAAAATTAAAAAAGTGTTTGGGGTATTCACGTCAGCTTATTTGCTAAAAAACTTTTTGTCTTCAATATATTTTGTTTTTCTTAAGTGTGTAAAAAATATAACCACATAAGCAAATAAGCTGATAACCAGGGTCACGTGAATACTCCAATGGTGTTAAGAGTTTGAGAAAATTATAAAATCGGTAATAATTCCCGTACGGATAGAAAGAGGACTTGTCTAAAATACCCGAAGAGTATCTGTCTGACAGTACCCGTAGGAGTATAAAGAGGACCAGTCCAAGTCCACCCGTTCAAGCATAAACAATTACAATTGGTCTCTCCATAGGACATGCTCAAACGAAAGCTTTCATTCCATCCCATATAAAGAGATCAAAATTGGTTATAGTCGCATATTCCTTTGCGACTCATTCCGGATTTATTCTAGAATAATCGCATTTTTTGCAGGGTAATTAGTTGTACCCATACATATGCATTTGTTTGTTTATATACATATTTTTCATGGTCACACGGCTCTATAACATCGCAGGTATGTACATATATATGTATATGACATATATATGTATTAACAATTGAGCCGTTTATTTTGAAAGTGGCATAAGTCATTTCCAACTCATGGTCTTAAATGCATTGTTATTTTTTTTGAACGAATGCATATATAGATGGTTCTACAATTATAAAATAATAATAAGAATTGCATCTTTTGGATATTGGACTCTAACAAACTGGAGGCGAGGAGAGATACCAACAAATTATCACTGAACCTAAACGACATGAAATGAATTATGCCACTTTCAAAATAAACGGCTCAATTGGTATGCACCTTCTGCCTATACTTGGGGTATAAATATGCCAAACAGGTTAAAAATATGCCAAACAAAGCCCCAAAACATAGATAATGACAGCGTGCCAGCCATGATGGCTACAACGCTAAGTGAATATTTCGTCATTGGTGTTTGTCCTCAGGGTAAAAAAAAACTGGTATAACTAAATTAAACCTCCAAAATATGAGTCACTGACAAAATAAATTGCTCCATGTCATGAATGCTTGTTAGTTTTTAGGCGTAAATTAATCTGAAGGAGAAAAAAAAACTTTTTCACTTTTTGACAGTTTCAACTCTTTTCTTAAAAAATTTTAGAACACGTATTTGCTCTAAATCGATTTCAGTTGTTTGTTTTAAGACATCGGTCAAATTTACTACAGATTTTTGTCATTTGTTGAGTATTTTTAGTAAAAGTATTGAGGAATTCTAATTCGAACTCAAGGTCTTTAACAATAATTATCACAATAATTTTAGAAAAATTAAAAAAACCAAATATTTCCACAAAAATTATGGTTACATGCCTTGGCAATAAAAGTATATAAAACCCGTTAGGAACTTGAAAGCAGCAAAGTTGTAGGCATTTGAGCGCGAAAAAGGTGTTTGGAAATTTATAATTTTTAAACTCGCTGTGTTCGACTAAACAGGAAAATTATAATCATCAGCAAGGTTTTTAGTATCTAGTCTAACAAAGCACAATTTTGGCAGCGGTAATTGACTTTCTATATCGCATATCTACTGTTCAACAAGTACCTCACCCTAACAACCAGCCACTATTTATGTATGTAAATATTTAAATAAAAGATTCAAGGTTCGATTCGAGCTCAAGGCCAGAACAACATTTTTTTTTTTCTAATGATAATTATTTTTATTTTTTAATTTTTCTAAATTTGAAAAATTGTATTTTGTTTTTGGAATAGTAAGTAGACAATTTTTCAGACAACCTGCCGAAGGGTGCTAAGCCTTCATCATCAGTACGCTTTAGGCACGCTGCGCTGTATAGCTAAATGGTTAGCGAAATGGATTTATCTGCGCAGCTATGGCAGGTTGTCTGAAAATTTTTCTGCTTACTATTCCAAAAACAAAATACAATTTTTCAAATTTGGAAAAATTAAAAAATAACAATAATTATCATTAGAAAGAAAAAAAGAAAGAAAAAAAGAAAAAATTATTGGTCTGGCCTTGAGCTCGAATCGAATCTTGAATAATTTATCAATAGGCCGATAAAAACAAAAACAATTGTTATTTAAATAAAAAATAAACAAGTACAGTAATTTTATCTAGTCTGCAAACTATGATTAAAATACTTACTAACATATCTTAGTATTTAATTATTAAAATATTTTAAAACTTACCTGGTGTAATTGGTTGATATTCTTGCTGTGGCAATAGGAAACATGTCAGTACCTTTGGAAGAGGAGGAAATATATAAATGAGGACGACGTCTGGACAGATGTTTGAAGTTAAATACACAAGCGAAAACAGAGAACTAATGCAAAACCGATTAAACTGATTATAAATATACATACATATGTAAATGTAGATTAGGTTGTATCGCAAAAAAAAAAAGTTTAGCGTCTGCCAGTTTTGTTGTTGTTGCAGCAGTGCTTCGCCCCATCCAATAGGTGTGACCGATCACAAATTGTCATCAATACCTCTAACGGGAGTCCAAGGAAACTTGCTGTTTCAACAGGGGTGGACCATAATGAGAGGGGTGTTAGAGGCGTTGGTTCCACATTACAATTAAAGAGATAATTGGTGTCATGTGGGGACACATTGCAAACAGGGCATACATTTTGTAAGTCGGGGTTCATTCTGGATAGGTAAGAGTTTAACCTGTTACAGTATCCAGATCGAAGTTGAGCTAGAGAGACTCGCGTTTCCCTAAGGAGTGTGCGTTCCTCTTCTGTAAGTTTAGGATATTGTTCTTTGAGTACAGGATTCACCGCGCAATTCCTGACATAGAGGTCCGACGCATGTTTGTGGAGTCCACGGAGGACCTGCTTTTGTTTTTTGGCCTCATACGGCTGTATTCTCAGGTGCCGTATTTCCTCATAATGCTTACGGAGATGACTCCTTAAGCCCCTGGGCGGTTTTGGATCATCAATCGGATGTCTGTTAGGATGCCCAGGTTTCTAGGTATTGAACAGGAACTGTTTGGTTAGCATTTCATTTCTCTCTCGGATGGGGAGTATTCTCGCCTCATTATGTAGATGATGTTCTGGGGACATTAGAAGACAACCCGTGGCGGTTCTGAGGGCAGTATTTTGGCAGGCCTGTAGCTTCTTCCAGTGAGTAGTCTTTAGGCTTGGCGACTATATCGGGGACGCGTAGCATACAATCGGCTGACCAATTGCTTTGTAAGTGGTAATCAGCGTTTCTTTATCTTTTCACCAAGTACTCCCAGCAAGAGATTTGAGGATGTTATTACGGCTCTGGATTTTCGGTACAATTGCGGCTGCATGCTTACCAAATTGTAGATCCTGATCGAAGGTCACACCCAAGATTTTGGGGTGTAAGACAGTCGGTAGCGTAGTGCCATTGACGTGGATGTTCAAAATGGTCGACATTTGGGACGTCCATGTTGTAAATAAGGTCGCCGATGATTTAGTCGTTGATAATGTCAGGTTTCGCGAGGTGAAAAAACTGGAGAGATCAGTTTTTTGTATTACTTCTTTCGTAATCAGCTGCTGTCAAAAATAAAATATGAAAACTTTTTAACGTACAACAGTTTTTTCACATTTCTTATAAAGCACAGCCATTTTCTAGGTATTTCAACTATTCGGAAATACAAAGCTTTCGAGTACACTATTTTATGTTATGCGAATACTTTTCAAAGTGTTTTTTTTTTTTTATTTTAAAGTGTTTCGAAATGTTCACAATTTCTGAGAAATTTTCAAAAAAAACTTTAAAAAGTATACTGTAGCCCAATGTAAACGAGTTTTAACATAAAATCATGTGCTTGGTATTTTTGAACGGTTGAAATTCCCCAGAAAACTGTTGAGCTTCATAAGAAAAGTGGAAAAGTGTGTGCCCGTTAAAAAGTGTTCATGTTTTTATTTTTAACAGCAGCTAATTGCGAAACAAGTAAAAATACAAAAATATCAAAACCGTCATAAAGTCATGTAGTTATAAATATTACTAATTCCGCCGATAGCTTATTCCACTGAAAGTGATCACATACAATTGTGCCAAAAAAGAGCAAAATCGGCTGACGCTATCACGAGTTATAGAGAAAAGTTTAACCCGTTCAGCAAAACCAAACTTAAAAAAAAACTCGAATTTGGACAAATTGTCAAACATGTTATATTGTTTTTTATTTATGTCCACCAAAAAATTATAAAAAACGAAAACTCTTGATAAACTTGACAAAATTTCACCCATATAAAAAAAATGTTAATCAAGTACCTAAGCGCCAGGGGGTTAAGATACTTGGCTTGGATATCATACGTGGTTCCAGGCTCTGGATCAGGGACTGGTATCAGTCTTAGACCGGCCATAGTGACGAATTGTCACACGTGATTGGTTGTCACGTCCTGCACGAGGTGCCCCTGCTTCTACTGATAATGGCGGATCTAGAGAGGACAACTCGATAAAACCCGCACCCCTGAGTCATTGTGCCGAGCTCAGGGGAGGGAGGACCCTGTTAAGGGTCAAGATCGGTACTCAACGGTGACGAACCGGATTGTTAGGGACTTGATTTTGACTATGGATAGGAATTGATGACTTTGGGCTGGTAGGTGCAGTATTCTGCCACCTTAGTAGGTCGGGGTGAAACCCAATCGAAATGGCTGGTAGGCTAATGCTGCACCTGCCCACGTCCCGTTAAAACCGTGGCGGGCCTCAAGGTACGTTCCGGCTCCGTCGCCGTTAAGTTGGTGGTGTAGGTGCGGTTGAAGATTTTCCCGCTTTGCGTCCGGTCTGGCTCTGAACGCATTACTCATAAGGTAATGCGTCAACCCTCGCGTGGCCTCCCTGCGCAGCATAGATAACCACGGGACCGTTGAAGGGCGACTACACAATCGGCTCCGGATAGCGGCCTTGAGGGGGGACTTCTTAGAATGGACACGAAGACGAAGAAGTAGGAGTGACGGCGAAAGTCGTCATGGTGCGGGGGACGCGACAGGTGCGGAGAGTGCTCCGAAGCAGGTCGCCGCCAGCCGGGAAAGCTCCCGGCGGGTCAAAAGGGCTGATCAGACGGATCAGCGCAGGGGTTTGGTTTCAAACCCCGTAGGTACGGGTAGTTCGGTTAGTGGAGGGGTGTCGAAACCGACACCCAATGTAGGCCCATATGGGGCTGTGACAGGGAAAGGCAGAGGTCCGACGAATGCGACGGAGCAGCCCAGTACTAGTAAGGAAGCCCTGTCGCGAGGAGCTTTCCCAACGGGAGCCCTGGGGTCGAAGCCTGCCGGGAAAGGTAGGCGATCGACGCCGCGTAGGAAAGCTCTGGGTGATCGGCGCTTAGCTGAGAAGATCTTGGAGCGCTACGGCGGAAGGGATGCAGCTCAGATGTCTGAGAAGCATTCCCGGACGCTGGAGTGGGCCAGGAGCGTCGTAGCTTGCGACGACCACACACCGGTGTCGAACGATGCGGGTGAGCAGCAGGGTTTGGGGGCTATGAAGCGGCAAAGGTCGGATGAGCGGAATGCCTCAACGACAAAAAGGGCCCGAGGAGGTGGGGACGCAATTTCGTTTAGCGAAATCGCTAAACGTGCAGGCTCCATCACCCTCGGGGTCCTGGATAGGAGTAGGGAGGATGGCGCCATCTCCCGAGAGGAGTGGCCGTGGGTCGCCAGCGCCATATCAGCGGCCTATATGACCGCTGTTATGGAGAGCCCAGGTACGCGGCCATGCTTCGAATACTCGGGGTGGTATCATGGTTTTAGACTGATTACTTGTGCTGACGAGCGGTCGGCCTGTATCTTTAAGAAAATAATTTCTTTGGTAGGGGAGGTCTGGAGGGGGGCCAGACTCGAGGCCGTGGAACGGAGGGATCTCCCCCTTCGACCGAGGGCTCGGGTGTGGTTGCCTGCCGGGCCATCTCAGCCGGAGAAAATACTCGAACTAATGCGTTACTGCAACCCGAACCTTCCGACGCATAACTGGAGGGTCCTCAGAGTAGAGGAGGCTGTTGGGCCACGTCGGCAAGTGCTGATTCTGCTAAACGCAGAGTCCACCGGTCCTCTCTCTGACACGAGGGGAGTTATCTCCTATGGCCTCGAGCGTGTGGTTCTTAAAATCTACCACGCCGATTCCAGGGGGGATGGTTCCTCTCACACAGAGACTGTTCGGGAGGTGGAGGCGTCCGCAGGGGAGCCAGTACCCATGATTGTGGATTCTGACTCCGCTAATTTGGACAGCGAAAGCACTGTTGACGTCCCGTCAATAGCGGGATCTGTCATCAGTGCTAGTCGTCTGGATGATAGGGCCGAGGAGGAGCTCCTGGCCTCCGAGGGCGAATCATCGATGGCGGGATCCGTCATCAGTGTAAGTCGTCTGTTGGGGGAGGAGGAGGACCTCCTAGTCTCCGAGGGCGAAGCCGCCAAGGATGGGGTGCAGAAGAAGAAGAGTGGTGTTGATGGAAATCCGTCAAATCAATCTTCAGCATTCTAAGGCGGCTTCCGCAAACTTGTTGCTCTGTCTTGAAAAAGGCGGAGTGGATATTGTCCTTGTCCAGGAGCCGTGGCTGAGTAGTAACGGCGGAAAAATTTCTGGATTAAGGACGGGAAAATTCAACACCTTGGTGCATGGGGAGGCAGGTAGGCCTAGATCCTGTGTGCTTATTAAAAAGGAATTTAAAGCTTTTATTCTCTCTAATTTCAGCAATGCTGACGTAACCACGGTCTGCCTCGAGCGAGGCAGTAGCGAATTGTGGGTGGTCTCAGCGTATATGCCCCATGGGGACGTAACGGGACCACCGCCTGTGATACTGGGCGAAATCACCGCTGAAGCAAGGCGGAGAGGTGTTGGCGTAATCATAGGTGCCGATGCTAATGCACACCATAGCATATGGGGGAGCTCGGATACGAACACCAGAGGTGAGTCTTTATTTACTTTTATTGTAGATGAGGGACTTTGTATATGTAATAGGGGGAATGACCCGACTTTTATTACTGCGGTAAGGGAGGAGGTCTTGGACCTCACCCTGGTTAGCAGAGAACTGGAAGATCGGATATCTGGATGGAGGGTTCTCAACGAGCACTCTTTCTCTGATCACCGATATATTCAGTTCTCGGTGAATGAAGAACGTCCCGGTAAAATATCTTTTAGGAACCCTAAAAGTACCAACTGGGACTTGTATTGTAGGAAGTTGGGAGAGCTATTGCCTGAGGCGCCTATCGCTGGTTCGGACCTGTCCGAATCTGAAATAGACGATCTGGTGGAAAACTTCACCTTGGCAGGCAATAGCGCCTTTCAACAGTCCTGCCCACTGAAAACTTACAGGGGGAAGGGCAAGCCGCCCTGGTGGTCTGATTCCCTTGACGACCTAAGAGCGTCCAGTAGGCGGCTCTTTAATAGAGCCAGGAGGAGTAGACTACCCTCGGACTGGGAGCTCTATAAGGTGAGTCTGGGGATTTATAAATATGAAATAAGGTTAGCCAAGCGGGATTCATGGCGAAGCTTCTGTGAAAACGTGGAGGGCTGCAATGAATCCGCGAGGCTTAGAAAAATACTCTCTAGGAATCCCGCCCCTCGGGGGTATCTGAGAGATGATGGTGGGGACTGGTCGATGAGTAGCGAGGAGTCCCTGAGACTTTTACTGGACAATCATTTTCCCGATGTCCCAGTTGCGCAGGGATCTTCGCTTGCGTGGTCGGCGGTTGCTGGCCATGCAGAAATGCCTGCCATCCCACTACGGGAAAGTCAAATATCCTGGGCTATAAATTCGTTCAAGCCCTATAAGTCACCCGGTCCGGATGGCATCATTCCTGCGCAACTTCAAAGGTCTTTAGGGATTTCCTGCCGCTGGTTGGCCATCATCTACACTAACTGCCTCAGGCTTAACTATATCCCTAGGTCGTGGCACACGGTTAGGGTCATCTTCATTCCGAAGGCCGGCAGGGGCTCTCATGTGTCACCTAAGGATTTCAGGCCAATCAGTCTCTCGTCGTTTCTTCTTAAGGCGCTTGAGCGGCTGATTGACCTTTACCTACGAGAAAGGATACCTGGGGGGTTACTGTCGGCTTCACAGCATGCGTACTGCAAAGGCAGATCGACGGAAACGGCTCTCCATTCGATTGTAAAGCAAATAGAGGGGTCTCTAGAACATAAAGAGTATGCTCTGGGTGCCTTTCTAGACATCGAGGGGGCTTTTAACAATGTTCTACCGGGGGCAATCGAAAGAGCTCTGGTGGGTTTAGGAGTCGAAGCGGCTCTGGTTGAATTTATTAGCAAACTTCTATGCGGCAGAATTGTCGCAGCGGAGTGGGGAGGAGCCATAATAAGGAGGAAGGTGTGCAGGGGCACGCCACAGGGAGGTGTCCTATCTCCTCTGCTCTGGGTTGTGGTAGTCAACGAGCTTCTTGTGGAGCTGGAAGCCAATGGCTGTCGGGTGGTTGCCTATGCAGATGACCTCGCTATCCTAGTCAGGGGCAAATTTCTGGGCACCCTGCGCGATGTTCTGCAGGGATACCTGGATACTGTGGCTAGGTGGGCTGAATCATGTGGAGTGGCGGTCAACCCGGGAAAAACAGAATTGGTTCTTTTTACAAGGAGATATAAGATACCCGACTTCAGAACTCCTTCGATTGGAGGGGTACCGTTGGTACTTACTGACAGGGTTAAATATTTGGGAATTGTTCTGGACAAGAAGCTGTCCTGGAGGCCCAATGTGGAAGATAGGGCCAGGAAGGCCGCGGTTGCCTTGTACTGCTGCAGGGGGGCTATCGGAAAGAGATGGGGGCTCTCGCCAGGAGTAGTACACTGGCTTTATGAGATGGTGGTCAAACCGATTCTGCTATATGGGGTGCTGGTCTGGTGGAAAGCACTGGACACGGCGAGCACCTCCAAAATGCTAGTGTCAGTGCAACGGACGGCGCTTATCGGCATCAGTGGCGCTATGAGAACAACACCTACCTTGGCACTGAATGTCATGCTGAATATACATCCAGTAGATATTGCGGGAAAGGCAGCCGCGGCCCGGTCGTTGGTCAGGCTTCGTGATATGGGTTATATGCTTTCTGATTTCGGACACTCTAGCCTTCTTACTAGTTTCGACTTTATCCCGGACAGGACGGACTATTGCATGCCGGTGGCCGCTCCCTATACAACCTTCACCCCAGTCATTCCCCCGAGGGAGGAGTGGAGAAGAGGAATTATCTGGGGCATGGGACCGGTTAACTTGTTCACGGATGGGTCGAAGTTGGACGGAAAGGTTGGCGGGGGGGTCTTTTGTCAAGAGCTAAATGTAAGCCGCAAGTTTAAGTTGGCTGATCACTGCAGTGTATTCCAAGCGGAAGTTGCTGCGATTAAGGATGCGGTGGATGAAATGCTATCCAGCGCTACTACGGTTAGGGAATTTAACATCTACTCTGATAGCCAAGCGGCTATAAAGGCCTTGAGCTCAACTACAGTGCGATCGAGGGTGGTCTGGGAGTGCCTGACCACACTTGCGATTGCATCGAATTATTTTACAATTAAGATTATCTGGGTCCCGGGCCATAGTGATATTCCGGGTAACTGTCAAGCGGATCTCTTAGCCCGAATCGGTACAACTGAAACGGATGAAGATGGCTGTAGGGATTTCGGGATTCCGCTAGCCACCTGTGGATTGCTCTTCCATAGCTGGGCCTCGAGTCAGCTCAGCAAACGTTGGGCGGACACTACGTCTTGTAGGATATCAAGATCTTTCTGGCCGAAAGTGGATGGCAGGAGGTCTGCTGAAATAATTGGGTTCACTAAGGCTCACCTATCAATGGTCATTGGGGTTTTTACAGGGCACTGTCCCATGGGTATCCATGCGATACGTCTCAATATATTGGAAACTCCATCCTGCTGCAGCTGTATGGAGGATGATGAGGTGGAATCACCAAATCACTTTATGCTTGACTGCACAGCTTTTGCCAGAACTAGGCGAAAGTATTTTGGTCGTGACTCACTTGGATCTCCCGAGGAGCTATCCAAGGTTGAGATCGGGATCATTCGGAACTTTATCGTTGCTACCCAACGATTCTCTAAGTAGTTATATCTACGTCACCGTTAGTTTAGTTTATTATATGTGGTATCACAACGGACCGTCATGTTGTCCAAGTGAGCTTCCTCTCATCAGGGAAGCTACCACCCAACCTAACCTAACCTAACCTAAGCGCCAACCCTAGTTTCCTTAGGAACAGTTTTTTTTTTATTATATTAATTAGCTGAAAAAATGCAGTGTTCATTTTTGGAAATAGACTTTGTAAGCCTGTACATGGAATATGTTAACTCCATGTAATACAAGCCATGTATAAACATTTCTTAAGATAACCACTGCATAAATTTGTCTAATAGTATCGCAAAAAAATGGAATTTCGTACGTGTCCCGTACAAACAATTTAATTTTGAGACAATTTTATTTATTTTTTTATTTTTCGAATAAACCTATCTACATTTATTTGTTATTTTCACAAATCTTGATACAAGTGTGTGGTTTTTCATTCATATGCCCGGTTTTTCATCCGAGTTTAAACTACAGTTAAAGTTGACTAGAGTTTAACCCTTCCACTTCGGCCACTTAAGCTGAGATGAGCAGAAGAATTTTATGTTATCGAACAAAATGGCAAGGTTAAACTCTATTCAACTTTAACTCTAGTTTATAATCGCACTGAAATTCGGGCTAAAGAGTTTCACTGAAATTTTAGCTGACTGACCACAAACCCGATGATTTTTTCTTGTCCCGTGCAAACGCATGCTTATTAGAGATTTTTCATACACTTACACAAATATTTCAAAAGCTGATTTCTACTTTTATTTAGACATGTATAACACAATATTTGTGCACTAAATAATTTGTCTGAAAAAGTTATAGCTTTTCTTTAGGAAGGTCTAGGAATGAAAAAATGCATAATATTTGTCCTGTACCAACCGTGAAATGCTCCAGTAGTAATTATTGTGAAAAGCGGGCTTAAAATTATCATATTCGCTGGGTGCTTCTTCGCTGCCTCCATTTAAGACGACATAGAAGAGTTCTCTCTAGATTCTAAGCACACTCTGAACATTGGTTAGCAGGTCACCTTATTCGTTCTGTAAGACATTCGACCCGGGCTTGAAACCTTCTCTTTCGGCGAATTTTTGTTATCATCTTACGTTATACTTTGTGCCGCCTTCTTCGATCAGGTGACAGCCATGTATGTAGCTTTATGGACGTTTTAATGTTTACACTATGAGCTGGATATATCATATATGACTACATTTCGGGAAATGGCGAAGTCGATAGTCGTCAGACCATAAACTAATACCAGAAATTGTTCTAAAAATGTATTTTCATGAACAATGTACATTTTGCATACCCAAATACATAAGAAGAAGTGGTAAAGATTACAGATCTCGAAATTGTATGTGTATTCTTATCTAGGGCAATTCTATTTTAAAAAGGGAAGATGGATATTAAGTTTCAATCCAACAGCTTCAATCATTCTTGAGGTCGATGCAAAGATTTTCAAAAGATTCAAGCTGCCCTCTGTAAGCGTTGCCCCGCGCGTTTTAGTTGAATACGGTTTTTAAGTCAACTAACGAAGTTGTTCATATAAAATTTTACCATCGTCACTTTATAAATTACGGGAATATCGCGTTAAGTATTGAATTATCCCAGAATGATATTTTATTTTTAAATAGGGATGTTCCATCGTCACGGGTGGCAGTTGTAAGCAATATTTATTCTTCGTTGAAGCATTTTGATAAAATTACCTGGGGATTTCTGGTTTTAACAGATAAGCTTAAACACTAAACATTCAATAAATACTGAGGTGTAACAAGAAGTCGATATATCACTTTCATAGAAACAAAGTATTGATAATTTATTAAAAATTTATTTAAAAAATAAATTTAATATTTTTGGGTTTATTGAAGGTTTTTACAACATTTGTGTCCACAATGTCCCCAATTTTATAAGAAAAATTATTTCCACACCAAGGTTCACGTTTTCGTGGAACCTCCTAATAATATTTGATCTATAACAAGTGTGCTTGAAAACATGTTTAGCGGAATATTAGTCGCGGTCAGAAGAAGTAGTGTCTTGAATTTCATTGGAAAACATTTCTTTAAATGAAAATTATTGCAAAAAACATGTGATGATGACCCCTCGGACAAACAATCTGACCGATAGGCCGATGAATGTATGAGCAATGCTAACTTAAATTTTTTTTCGGTTGCGGCTACCGATTTATTCGGTTGGTTTAAATAGAATATCAAAAAGTCGATAGCGGCTACCGAAAAAATTGGATTTTTTTTCGTGAAGACATATTGGTGTACCGTGACAAAATTTCGTACATATATTCTTCTTAAATAATTCTGCAAAAAATTTACACAACCGAATTAGGAACACCCCATCTATACACGTTATTACATTAAATCGGTAAACGTTGATTTAATGTAATACCTCCGCAGAGAAAGCTCCTCTTTGAAAAAGATTGTTTCGCATTTTTAAAACACAGGTAAATATTAATCTGTCAGGTTTTTTGTAGAAATCAGCATCGTAATGCAGTAAATCAGTACTTGTAGTCAATATTTCACGTATTACTTCAATCCCAATTACCATTTCATTGCTATTGCGATTCAAAAAATTCAGCTCGATTACGGATCGTATAACACGATATGGACCCAGGGGCCTGAACATACTGAATCTTCAGAAATGGTGGAGAATAAGAAATGCAAACAACAGCTATTATG
The DNA here is from genome assembly GCF_040869045.1 of Eurosta solidaginis. Lineage (NCBI taxonomy): Eukaryota > Metazoa > Arthropoda > Insecta > Diptera > Tephritidae > Eurosta > Eurosta solidaginis. The sequence continues at coordinate 248,393,417 of NC_090319.1, read as the reverse complement.
GCTTTTTTCCTTATTCATCCGAAAGGTTTCTTGTTATGATTCGCAACTGATGCAAAGCCAAAAAAAAAAACAATAACGCAAAAAAAAGAATCAACAGGCAAAAAATAAAATTAAAATAAAACTTCCGGAATAGAAAATATATATATTTTTTTTAATTTTCGTACTGCAACCTTGTTTCATACCCAAAAAAATCATTTTCATGTTGGCCAGCAAAATCAAATGGATCACCTACAAAACCAGTTCACACTTTATGTATTTTCTCTGCAATCAACCTTCTTTTGTACAGCGCTTGTGCCCTTCAGTTTAGTATGTACATTAGACTGGGTCGAAAAAAAAAAGTTGCTAATGTCCGCCCCTAAATTTAAAGATTATGTTGAGAGGGTTTCGGAAAAAAATTTTGATCCTTCGAACTACAGCCGAAAAGGTTTTTTCGTTGTAACTTGGTTATTTGACGTCCGATTTTTAAAATTGATATGTCATTATTTTGGCCTTGAGAAGCTTTACATTTACGTTTAATGTCCTTTTAAGCTATGAAGTCGTTTTCACATGATTAGGTCAGCTAACAAAGTTGTTTTCGGTGTGTTCAGTGCTTAAAAATGTCATTTGTCAAAGTAAATGTCATTGTCTGTCATATAGCATTGTCATTTTATTCTCTTGACATTTCATCCTTCATACTAATCGAGCAGTTACTTCGGTGTGAAAGCTGACCTAATCATGACCTAATCACGGACGTCAAATAACCAAGTTACAAAGAAAAAACCTTTTCGGCTGTAGTTCGAAGGATCAAAATTTTTTTCCGAAACCCTCTCAACATAATCTTTAAATTTAGGGGCGGACATTAGCAACTTTTTTTTTTTGTATGGGGACCAATCCAGTCTAATGTACATACATATGTATTAGGGCGGGTCGATTTAAAAATCGCTTATTGCTCTGTGAAAATCGTGTTCTAGGGATCAAAATAAGAAACTTTGCCGAAGGAACCATACCTCTAAAACGAATTCTGATGTCCCCCCTTTGGGTCGAACTTTTGGGTAGGGGCAATTTCAATGCTACCTGCTGTGTCTTGTGTTGGCTTAAAAAAAACAACACACGCAATTTTACGATCTGCAATTGTGTCACAGTGATACCTTCATTTTTTAAAACGGTTGAATAAAAAACCCACACAACTATGTTTACGACATGCAAATGCATCACAGTGATGCCTTGGTTTTAAAAGGGGGTTGTAAAAACGCTAATTTCTAGTAATTTTTTTAATTTCTTTTCCATTACTAAGTTAAATTCATTTTTTCATTTACATATGTTCTGACTAAATAAATTTCTAAAGAGAAAAATAAACTCCAAAAAGAAAAAACATAGGCATTTCAAAGTGGGATTTTTCAAAATTTGCCCCTACGACCCAAAGGGGGGGACATCAGAATTCGTTTTAGAGGTATGGTTCCTTCGGCAAAGTTTCTTATTTTGATCCCTAGAATATGATTTTCACAGAGCAATAGGCGCTTTTTTTGCCTCCCCACAAATCGACCCGGCCTAATATGTATGTATGTAAGTAGACTCTATGGTGTACTCACCTGTTCACCTGTTGCCTCGTCTGTGTCTGGCTGGAACGTTAGCAGGGGCTGTGCTTGATTTTCTGATAACCAAACTGCTTTTAACTGCAAATTTACCAAAGAATATGGCAAGTATTGTAATTGGTTGCCAGACACATCCAGCACGTGCAGCACAGAACAATTGCCCAACTCTGGCGGTAACTTCTTTAATTTGTTATCGCGCAAACTTAAAACGCCCAAATTTGCACAGTTCCCAATATCGGCGGGCAGGTATTCCAGCGCGTTACGGTCTACATTTAAGTTGCTTAGTTTTGTCATTTGACCGATCGACATGGGCAATTCTGATAAGAAGTTTTCAGTTAATATCAGCTCCTGCATACTCTCGCAACTACAAGAAAGGAGACGCAAAAATTAATAAAGAAAAAAAGTATTTGTTTGCAAACAAAATACGATTAGATTATGTTGTTTGGTGCTAGTCAACCGGAAGGTTTGGGCATTCAAAGCTTATCGTCAAAGTGACGTTGTGCAGTAATAAAATGTGTATGATATATTTAAATATATAAAATGATATTTATGTGCAATAGCCCAAAAATATGAGTACACAAAAGGTAAATACTTACGATCCAATTGTCGGATTCAATTTTTGCAAGCGATTTTGATCTAATTTTAGTATAGTCAATCGACTCAACTTAGCAATTCCGTCTGGCAAAGATTCAAGTAGATTCTGTGCTAAATCCAAATCAGTTAAGTTAATGAGACCACCAATTTCATTTGGCAATTTCTCTAACCTAAAATAAAAGGAAAAAAACATATCAAAATTAAATTACTACAATATTAGGTGGGTTACGTACCGATTTTCGGAAACATCGAGATATGTCAAATTGGTTAGTAATCCAATCTCAGGTGGCAGCCTTTCCAACTGATTGTGATCCAACCAAAGCTCATGTAAGCCAGGTAAGTAGCCCAAATAGGGAGGCAGTTCTTCGATTTCATTGTCACCCAAATCCAATCGTTTGAGTTTCGTCAATTGCCTTATAGATTCAGGCAAATGTTTTAATAAATTCTCACGCAACTCCAATGATTCCAGTTGAGTTAAGCTAAAATTGTGGCAAATGTTATACTTATGATATTTAATTGATTATTGTGTTAATTGAAATGTTTATAAGTTCAAAGTGCTAACTGGTTCAAAATGTGATGTATAGCTATTTTTAAAATGTCAATTCAAAATTATATGGTGAAAACTATAAAACCTTTGACTATTTAAAAAAAATTTTTTTTGTCTTTAACACAATTAAACAGCATTTGAAATTATGTGGAGAACTGTGTTTCTTCTTTTGTTAATACAATTGTATAACTAGTTTTTTTACAGCCACAAAGTTTAATATGACATATGAATCTTATACCAATTGCACACAGAATTTTAATGGAAACACAATTAATGAATGAAATAATTCATATTTCCTTTTTATACAGGACCACTTACTTCCTTAATGAACACCCGTCAGTAGCCCATAAAAATATAACTCTTTTTGCAAAAAATTTTTAAAATCAATAACAGCCATATTTAACCCTAAGATCATAAGCTAATTTTTGTTTTTTATTAGTAATCGAATGAAAATTGTAGATTAAGCTAAAAATGAGTCGCTGAATCCAACTTTGAGGTCAATTTTTTTCAAGATTTTATCTTCTCGAGATACCAGTTTTTCAATTATTTGAACACTAGGCACATGTGGGGTTAGTTTTTTTAACTTTTCCTTTTTTGCTGACCTGACCACTTTTTTTTGAAATATTTCATCATATCTGCTATCTTACTCATCTCATTAACTTATTTTTTTAGACTAAGTACTAAACTCTTCTCCATTTTTGTGCGGTGTTTCAATCGGCTTAGTAATTATATTTTATGACTCAATAACCTTCACTATTATTTTGACTTCTTTTTTGAAATCTTTCACCATATCTGCTACCTTATTCATCTCATTAACTGATTTCCTTAGACTTATACTAAATTTGTCTTCTTTTTTTCTTCTTTTTTGGTCAGTGTTTAATTCGACTAACTTAATTATCATTAACTTAAATATCGTGATGGCCTTATAAGAGCTTCAAAAAGGAATTTTTTACCATTTATAGTGCAAAAATATTAACAACAATTGTTACATTCACAATAAAATCCGAAATACCCGCCTAGATTTTTCACTACATTAGGCATTCAATTAAGCCATAATGAGATAATTAAGCACTTGTATTTTTGTATTGAAGATTGGTTTCAATCAGGCCATTTAAATTTGAATTAGCATTAGTAATCAATTAATTAGATGCCTATTTTAATGGCCAATGATTATTTAAATTATTTTCCGAAAAAAGCACTTACCATTTGATTACCATTAGAAAAAAATTTAAGAAATCTAAAAAAAAGTCAAAAATAATCGGAAAAAATCAAAAATAATCATGATTTTTTTGTGATTATTTTTTTAATCAATTGAAAAGTAATCATTAAAAATAGAAAATAATGGCAAGTAATCATTAAATGGCGTTAAAATAATCAATGGAACGGCTAATCGTTACCATTATTAATCATTATTTAACAGGTCTCGTGTCGTGTTATAGGATCAGAGATCGAAATCTATATTATGAAAAGCTCTCAGTGAAAACTCATCTGCCTTGCAGATGCCGTCCGGAATCGGCATAAAACCAGTAGGTCCCGTCCCGCCAATTTGTAGGAAAAATTTTAAAGGAGCACGGCGCAAATTGGAAGAAAAGCTCGGCCTAAAATGTCTGCGGAGGTTATCACGCCTTACATTTTTTTTAACTGAGCGGCCCTGAGCCCGTATCATATCTTACGATCACGTATCAAAAAACCAATTTCACTCAAACGATTAAAATGAATATGTCAAACTATTAAGGATACAATAAGCACTGTTGTTGTTGTAGTTATAAGGAAACTCCAAGAAGGTTACCAACGTTGATGGTCCTTTGCCGGATATAGATTCGGTACGTTCCGGTAACAAGCACCATTGAGATATAAGACCGCACTCAGCTTCTAGGCCATAGGCCCTCCCACCCCCTAGTTCCATGAGGCCGCCATAGCCTCAACAGAAGCTATATATTGCGCTGGTAACCCCTTGAAAGGGTTGCGTTACACAACCCCTTGAATCATTTTGGTAGTTTAGCCGCCTCTTACGACAAGTATACCTGCCGGGGGTATATTTTATACTCAGCGTGCTTTGCACACAGAGTATATTAACTTTACTTGGATAACGGTTGGTTGTACAGGTATAAATGAATGGAGATAGATAGACTTCCATATATCAAAATCATCAGTATCGAAAAAAAATTTGATTGAGCCATGTCCGTCCGTCCATCTGTCCGTCTGTCCGTTAACACGATAACTTGAGTAAATTTTGAGGTATCTTGATGAAATTTGGTATGTAGATTCCTGGGCACTCATCTCAGATCGGTATTTAAAATGAACGATATCGGACTATAACCACGCCCACTTTTTCGATAACCAAAATTTCGAAAAACCGAAAAAATGCGGTAATTCATTACCATAGGCGGATAAAGCGATAAAACTTGGTAGGTGGGTACCTTATGACGCAGAACAGAAAATTTGTTAAATTTTGGACAATGGGCGCGGCACCGCTCACTTTTAAAAGAAGGTAATTTAAAAGTTTTGCAAGCTGTAACTTGGCAGTAGTTGAAGATATCACGATGAAATTTGGCAGGAACGTTACTACTATTATTATATATGTGCTAAATAAAAATTACCACCGTGGTGTGATGGTAGCGTGCTCCGCCTATCACACCGTATGCCCTGGGTTCAACTCCCGAGCAAAGCAACATCAAAATTTTAGGAATAAGATTTTTCAATTAGAAGAAAATTTTTGTAAGCGGGGTCGCCCCTCGGCAGTGTCTGGCAAGCGCTCCGATTGTATTTCTGCCATGAAAAGCTCTCAGTGAAAACTCATCTGCCTTGCAGATGCCGTTCGGAGTCGGCATAAAACATGTAGGTCCCGTCCGGCCAATTTGTAGGGAAAAATCAAGAGGAGCACGACGCAAATTGGAAGAGAAGCTCGGCCTTAGATCTCTTCGGAGGTTATCGCGCCTTACATTTTTAAATAAAAATTTGCAAAATCGGATGAAGAACACGCCCACTTAAAAAAAATTTTTTAAGTCAAATTTTAACAAAAAATTGAATATCTACAGTATATAAGTAAATTATGTCAACATTCAACTCCAGTAATGATATGGTGCAACAAAATACAAAAATAAAAGAAATTTTCAAAATGGGCGTGGCTCCGCCCTTTTTCATTTAATTTGTCTAGAATACTTTTAATGCCATAAGTCGAACAAAAATTTACCAATCCTTGTGAAATTTGGTAGGGGCATAGATTCTATGACGATAACTATTTTCTGTGAAAATGGTCGAAATCGGTTGAAGCCACGCCCAGTTTTTATACACAGTCGACCGTCTGTCCTTCCGCGTTAACGATAACTTGAGCAAAGATCGATATATCTTTACTAAACTTAGTTCACGTACTTATCTGAACTCACTTTATCTTGGTATAAAAATGGCCGAAATCCGACTATGACCACGCACACTTTTTCGATATCGAAAATTACGAAAAAATTAAAAAAATTCCATAATTCTATACCAAATACAAAAAAGGGATGAAACATGGTAATTGGGTTGGCTTATTGACGCAAAATATATCTTTAGAAAAAACTTCGTAAAATGGGCGTGACACCTACCATATTAAGTAGAAGAAAATGAAAAAGTTCTGCAGGGCGAAATCAAAAGCCCTTGGAATCATGGCAGGAATACTGTTCGTGGATTCAAATATATAAAGAAATTCGCGGTACCCGAAAGATGATGTTCTGGGTCATCCTGGTCCACATTTTCGTCGATATCTCGAAAACGCCTTCACATATACAACTAAGGGTCACTCACTCCCTTTTAAAACCCTCATTAATACCTTTAATTTGACACCCATATCCTACAAACACATTATAGAGTCACCCCTGGTACACCTTTATGGCGTTATCTCGAAAAGGCGTCCACCTATAGAACTAAGGCCCACTGTCTTTTAAATAATCATTAACACCTATAATTTGATACCCATATCGTACAAACGCATTCTAGAGTCACCCCTGGTCCACCTTTATGACGATATCCCGAAATGGCGTCCACCTATAGAACTATGGCCCACTCCCTTTTAAAATACTCTTTAATACCTTCCAATTAATACCCATGTCATACAAACACATTCCAGGATTACCCTAGGTTCATTTTCCTACATGCTGATTTTCCCTTATCTTGTCTCCAAAGCTCTCAGCTGAGTATGTAATGTTCGGTTACACCCGAACTTAGCCTTCCTTACTTGTTATAAATAACATTTATGTTGAAGAAGATTCGAAATTGCAAGGCAATTAAATCAGTTTTTAGTTGAAAGAATAAGAATAATTAGTAGTAGTATTGAAACCATTATGCCAATTGAAGCTGAGGTAGACATAAATAGAAATTTATTTGAACTTAAAAATGTAAATCTGGAGCAGTTCTTGCGGCAACATCACAAAATATATATAGTGGAAAAAATTATTCACAGAAGGTGTCTTGGATACAATTACACTAACATAGTTAATGAAAGTTTTAATAGTGGTGTTTTTCCAGCCTTCTGGAAAACGTCTACAATTATACCAGTTGAAAAGGTTAAAGCAACAGTAAACCAGAAGAAATACTCCCAATAAATACGTTACCTAGCGATGAAAAATAATAGAGAAAATTGTAAAAGAAATATGAAATTATTATTGGCGAGCAATCAGGGTTCAGACCAAAACACTCCTGCGAAACCGCACTAAATATGGTGATAGCAGAGTGGAAAGAAGGAATGTCTTAAAAACTAGTAACAGTCTCAGTTTTTCTTGGCCTTAAAAACGCATTTGAAACTATTGACAGAGATATAATGTTCAGGAAATTATACAACATCGACGTCCGAACAACATCAAGAGCCACCTTACAGGAAGAAACAGAAATTTGTAATTAGGAACGCGACATCTCCTGAAATAGAAGTTGAAATAGGTTTACCACAGGGATCGTGGCTAGTACTGCCACGATTCTCTTCATAATATACATAAATGATATTAGAAGTCGGTTGAGTCTCTGTCAAATTGAAGATAAGCTGTGCATCCATAACTGAAGCTATATCAAAACAAGTAAGGATGGGACTGTCTTCGGCTGGGCCGAAGACTTCATACCTTTCATGAATGGGGCTGAACAATAATATTATCCCGTTCGTAATCTCCAAATAATCGGATGTATGTATAAGATAAGAAACATATAGTGAACAGATGTACATACCTAAACGATTTTTAAGATAAATATAAAATAAACAAGTAAGGAAAGCTAAGTTCGGATGCAACCGAACATTACATACTCAGCTGAGAGCTATGGAGACAAAATAAGGGAAAATCATCATGTAGGAAAATGAACCTAGGGTAACCCTGGAATGTGTTTGTATGCCATGTGTATCAAATGGAAGGTATTAAAGAGTATTTTAAGAGGGAGTGGGCCATAGTTCTATAGGTGGACGCCATTTAGGGATATCGCCATAAAGGTGGACCAGGGCTGACTCTAGAATTTGTTTGTACGATATGGATATCAAATGAAAGATGTTAATGAGAATTTTAAAAGGCGTGGGCTTAGTTCTATAGGTGGATGCCGTTTCGAGATATCGCCATAAAGGTGGACCAGGGGCGACTCTCGAATGCGTTTGTACAATATGGGTATCAAACGAAAGGTGTTAATGAGTATTTTAAAAGGGAGTGGGCCTTAGTTCTATAGGTGGACGCCTTTTCGAGATAACGCAATAAAGGTGGACCAGGTGTGACTCTAGAATTTGTTTGTACGATATGGGTATCAAATGAAAGGTGTTAATGAGTATTTTAAAAAGGAGTGGGCCTTAGTTCTATAGGTGGACGCGATTTCGGGATATCGCCAAAAAGTGGACCAGGGGTGACTCTCGAATGCGTTTGTACAATATGGGTATCAAACGAAAGGTGTTAATGAGTATTTTAAAACGGAGTGGGCCTTAGTTCTATGGGTGGACGCGTTTTCGAGATATCGCCATAAAGGTGGACCAGGTGTGACTCTAGAATTTGTTTGTACGATATGGGTATCAAATGAAAGGTGTTAATGAGTATTTTAAAAGGGAGTGGGCCTTAGTTCCATAGGTGGACGCCTTTTCGAGATATCGTTATAAAGGTGGACCAGGGATGACTCTAGAAGGCGTTTGTACAATATGGGTATCAAACGAAAGGTGATAATGAGTATTTTAAAAGGGAGTGGGCCTTAGTTCTATAGGTGGACGCCTTTTCCAGATATCGCCATAAAGGTGGACCAGGGGTGACTCTATAATGTGTTTGTACGATATGGGTATCAAATGAAAGGTGTTAATGAGTATTTTAAAAAGGAGTGGGCCTTAGTTCTATAGGTGGACGCCTTTTCCAGATATCGCCATAAAGGTGGACCAGGTGTGACTCTAGAATTTGTTTGTACGATATGGGTATCAAATGAAAGGTGTTAATGAGTATTTTAAAAAGGAGTGGGCCTTAGTTCTATAGGTGGACGCGATTTCGGGATATCGCCATAAAGGTGGACCAGGGGTGACTCTCGAATGCGTTTGTACGATATGGGTATCAAATGAAAGGTGTTAATGAGTATTTTAAAAAGGAGTGGGCCTTAGTTCTATAGGTGGACGCGATTTCGGGATATCGCCATAAAGGTGGACCAGGGGTGACTCTCGAATGCGTTTGTACAATATGGGTATCAAACGAAATGTGTTAATGATTATTTTAAAAGGGAGTGGGCCTTAGTTCTATGGGTGGACACCTTTTCGAGATATCGTTATAAAGGTGGACCAGGGATGACTCTAGAACGCGTTTGTACAATATGGGTATCAAATGAAAGGTGTTAATGAGTATTTTAAGAAGGAGTGGGCCTTAGTTCTATGGGTGGACGCCTTTTCGAGATATCGCCATAAAGGTGGACCAGGTGTGACTCTAGAATTTGTTTGTACGATATGGGTATCAAATGAAAGGTGTTAATGAGTATTTTAAAAAGGAGTGGGCCTTAGTTCTATAGGTGGACGCGATTTCGGGTTATCGCCATAAAGGTGGACCAGGGGTGACTCTCGAATGCGTTTGTACAATATGGGTATCAAACGAAATGTGTTAATGAGTATTTTAAAAGGGAGTGGGCCTTGGTTCTATGGGTGGACGCCTTTTCGAGATATCGCCATAAAGGTGGACCAGGTGTGACTCTAGAATTTGTTTGTACGATATGGGTATCAAATGAAAGGTGTTAGTGAGTATTTTAAAAGGGAGTGGGCCTTAGTTCCATAGGTGGACGCCTTTTCGAGATATCGTTAGAAAGGTGGACCAGGGTTGACTCTAGAACGCGTTTGTACAATATGGGTATCAAACGAAAGGTGATAATGAGTATTTTAAAAGGGAGTGTGCCTTAGTTCTATAGGTGGACGCCTTTTCCAGATATCGCCATAAAGGTGGACCAGGTGTGACTCTAGAACGCGTTTGTACAATATGGGTATCAAATGAAAGGTGTTAGTGAGTATTTTAAAAGGGAGTGGGCCTTAGTTCCATAGGTGGACGCCTTTTCGAGATATCGTTATAAAGGTGGACCACGGTTGACTCTAGAACGCGTTTGTACAATATGGGTATCAAACAAAAGGTGATAATGAGTATTTTAAAAGGGAGTGGGCCTTAGTTCTGTAGGTGGACGCCTTTTCCAGATATCGCCATAAAGGTGGACCAGGGGTGACTCTATAATGTGTTTGTACGATATGGGTATCAAATTAAAGGTATTAATAAGGGTTTTAAAAGGGAGTGGTGGTAGTTGTATATGTGAAAGCGTTTTCGAGATATCGACCAAAATGTGGACCAGGGTAACCCAGAACATCATCTTTCGGGTACCGCTAATTTATTTATATATGTAATACCACGAACAGTATTCCTGCCATGATTCCAAGGGCTTTTGATTTCGCCCTGCATTCTTCTACTTAATATGGTAGGTGTCACACCCATTTTACAAAGTTTTTTTCTAAAGCTATATTTAGAGTCAATAAACCAATCCAATTACCATGTTCCATCCCTTTTTCGTATTTGGTATTGAATTATGGCATTTTTCGTAATTTTCGAAATCGAAAAAGTGGGCGTGGTCATAGCCGGATTTCGGTCATTTTTTATACCAATACAAAGTGAGCTCAGATAAGTACGTGAACTGAGTTTAGTAAAGATATATCGATTTTTGCTCAAGTTATCGTGTTAACGGCCGAGCGGAAGGACAGACGGTCGACTGTGTATAAAACTGGGCGTGGCTTCAACCGATTCCGCCCTTTTTCACAGAAAACAGTTATCGTCCTAGAATCTAAGCCCCTACCAAATTTCACAAGGATTGGTAAATTTTTGTTCGACTTATAGCATTAAAAGTATTCTAGACAAATTAAATGAAAACGGGAGGAGCCACGCCCATTTTGAAATTTTCTTTTATTTTTGTATTTTGTTGCACCATATCATTACTGGAGTTGAATGTTGACATAATTTACTTATCTAGTATATAAAATTCTTCTGTCACGGTTTTAGAAGCTGAACTGCTCCGAAACGGCTGAACCGATTCTCATGAAATTTTGTGAGCATATTGGGTAGGTCTGAGAATCGGCCAACGTCTACCTTTTTTTTCGCTACGTGTCTAGAATCATGAGATCAAAACGTGGACCCGGGTACCCCTAGAATGTGTTTATACAATATGGATGTCAAATTAAAGCTGTTGATGAGTGCTATAGTACAGGTTAATTTTCATACAACTGGGAGGCTAGGCTCTCGAGATATAGCCCAAAACGTGGACCCGGGTACCCCTAGAATGTGTTTATACAATATGGATATCAAATGGAAGCTGTTGATGAGTGCTATAGTGCAGGATAATTTTCATACAAACGGGAGGCTAGGGTCTCGAGATATAGCCCAAATCGTGGACCCGGGTACCCCTAGAATGTGTTTATACAATATGGATATCAAACGAAAACTGTTGATGAGTGCTATAGTACAGGATAATTTTCATACAACTGGGAGGCTAGGGTCTCGAGATATAGCCCAAACGTGGACCCGGGTACCCCTAGAATGTGTTTATACAATATGGATATCAAATGAAAGCTGTTGATGAGTTCTATAGTACAGGATAATTTTCATACAACTGGGAGGCGAGGGTGTCGAGATATAGCCCAAAACGTGGAACCGGGTACCCCTAGATTGTATTTATATAATATGGATATCAAATGAAAGCTGTTGATGAGTGATATAGTACAGGATAATTTTCATACTACTGGGAGGCTAGGGTCTCGAGATATAGCCCAAAACGTGGACCCGGTACCCCTAGAATATGTTTATACAATATGGATATCAAATGAAAACTGTTGATGAGTGCTATAGTACAGGATAATTTTCATACAACTGGGAGGCTAGGGTCTCGAGATATAGCCCAAAACGTGGACCCGGGTACCCCTAGAATGTGTTTATACAATATGGATATCAAATGAAAGCTGTTGATGAGTGCTATAGTACAGGATAATTTTCATACAAGTGGGAGGCTAGGGTCTCGAGATATAGCCCAAATCGTGGACCCGGGTACCCCTAGAATGTGTTTATACAATATGGATATCAAATGAAAGCTGTTGATGAGTGCTACAGTACAGGATAATTTTCATACAACTGGGAGGATAGGGTCTCGAGATATAGCCCAAAACGTGGACCCGGATTCACCCAGAATGTGTTTTTATATTATGGGTATCACATTGATGCTGTTGATGTGTGCTATAATACAGAGAAAGTTTTACACCGCTGAGTGACTAGGGTCTCGAAATATAGGCCAAAACATGGACCCGGATACCGCTAGAATGTGTGTGTAATATGGATATCAAATGAAAGCTGTTGCTAAGAGCTCTGAAGTTCATTGTGATATTCGATTTAGTCGCATCAACCTGGCAAAACTGATAAATATGCATGCGAAGCCGAAAAAAGATATGAATTAATAATACCCACATTAGGGCGGGTCGATTTAAAAATCGCTCATTGCTCTGTGAAAATCGCATTCTAGGGATCAAAATAAGAAACCTTGCCGAAGGAACCATACCTGTAAAACGAATTCTGATGCCCCCCTCCCCCCCCCCCCCCCCCTTAGGCCTAGGACTTGGACTGAGACTGAGACTCGGAATGGGACTGGGACTGAGACTCGGAATGGGACTGGAACAAAATACATACCACCCTCTGGGACTGGCAATAAGAGATGAAGAAGAAGGAGAAAAACTTGAGAGAAGAGAAAAGAGAGAAGGAGACTGAGAAAGAGATAGAATGAGACGAAGATGGAGATGAAGCGAAAAAGACGGAGGGAGGAGTGAATAAAGCTTATTAAAATGTATGCAGATAGGCCGAATTTAGGGCAGAACAACATCTGCCGGGTCTGCTAGTATACTGTAAAGATATAAAATTTTTGGTTAAAATTTGACTTTAAAAAAAAATTTTTTAAAGTGGGCGTTGCCGTTCTCCGATTTTGCTAATTTTTATTAAGCATACATATAGTAATAGGACTAAAGTTCCTGCCAAATTTCATCATGATATCTTCAACGACTGCTTGCAAAACTTTTAAATTACCTTCTTTTAAAAGAGGGCGGTGCCACGCCCATTGTTCAAAATATTACTAATTTTCTATTCTCCGTCATAAGTTCAACTCACCTACCAAGTTTCATCGCTTTGTCCGTCTTTGGTAATGAATTATCGCACTCTTTGTGTTTTTCGAAATTTTCGATATCGAAAAAGTGAGCGTGGTTATAGTCCGATTTCGTTCATTTTAAACAGGGATCTGAGATGAGTGCCCTGAAACCTACGTACCAAATTTCATCAACATACCTAAAAATTTACTCAAGTTATCGTGTTAACGGACGGACGGACGGAGGGGCGGACGGACATGGTTCAATCAAATTTTTTTTCGATACTGATTTTTGATATATGGAAGTCTATATCTATCTCGATTCCTTTATACCTGTACAACCAACCGTCATCCAATCAAAGTTATTATACTCTGTGAGCTCTGCTCAACTGAGTATAAATACAAGCGGATATAGACTCTGTATATAAATGGCTATGCCGAAACAAGCTCAAAATTAATATTGGGAAAACAAAATAGATGGTTTTGCGTAAAATAAGCTCTGAAGTCTACAATGTAACCCTAAAAATAGCAAATATCCCATTAGAAAGAATAAACCAAATAAAATATTGAATATGCTGTCTTCATTTTGAGACCAAGCAACCAAACGGCCATTTGTAGAATTGAGAGAGTTCAAAAAATGTTCCTTAAATATGCCCTTCGGCCGTTAAACTTTTCGGAGCCGATTCCTTCCTACTCTGCACGTCTTTTATTTTTAAGGCTCAAGTTTTTGGAAAATCGCAGATCTATACTGTGCTTGTCATTCACGTATAATATTATTAATGGCTACATTGTTTGCCCATATTTGCTGGAAAGGATTCGATTCAATGTTCCCCTGAGATCTCTAAGATATTCCTTTCCATTTTATTGCGATTATTTTAGAGCAAATTACGCTGGTAATGCTACCATTACGCGTGCTATTCGGGAGCCTAACTCAATAAGTAACTCTGCTGGTCTAGATTTTTCTATGCAAAGGGTTGAATTTATGAATATTTTGAAGTCTGCTTTCTTGGTACACCGATTACTTTTAGGTATAAGTATTTGTTAAATTTTCTTTGTATTATAGTCTGTAAGGATTAAAATTCATAGACTTAAATAAACATTTAGGAGTTATATTAGACGAAAGATTAAAGTTTGATGAGCATCTTAAATATTGCGGCGAATTTTAGCATCACTATGTTGTTAGTAAATAAAGGCGCAACAACAATAAAGCAAGCTGTCACTCTTGTGTACATGAACAAATCAATCATCATTTACACACATATATACAAGGCAACGAAGAGATACTAACAAACACATGTATTCATCAGCCGAAGTAGTTACTCACACATACACCCGTATATGGCTACAAGATAAACATAAACTACAAATATATATTTACATATATAGATGGTAACCAAGCAGAAGATACAAAAGTTCTAGAAGGCGAAACGTCTAGACCTTAGGAGAAATATGCGAACGAAGCAACGGAGATATAAAAGCAGCGCAAGCTGAGTAATCAGTAATCAGTTTTGATTTAAATACGCTCTTGGTTGTGAAGGATAATTGTGATGTACGACAATAACAACTCCTAAATTAATCTAAATAAAGACCAGTTGCAATACTGAATATTGGAGTGATTTATTGAACAGTTTAGCGATTCGAACGTTAGCAGGATTCAAATAAGCGTAATTTCCCTAAATTCTTTACAATATTTAGAGGGGATAGTTTCAAAAAAGATAGGTTTTATGATCCGGACGTGGAAGCATGTCTATCGTTGAACCTCATTTTATATATTTCACAACTTTTCTATTAACAATAGCTGATGCAAATATAGCTAAGTTGCAGAAAAAACAAAATACGGTGATGCGATTTATTCTAAAGAAACGTTTCAAAACTCCCATACAAAACCTCATACACAGCTTGAACTGACTTAATATGAAACATGTTGCGTTATATTATACATTGAAATTCATACATAATATGAAAAATGAAAACCTACCAAATTATCGATGTCCATAACTATAACACAAGAAACAAAAATAAAAAAAATATATATATTTTGAGGGATTAAGAAAATACAACGAACTATCTAGGGACTTAAAAGATTGTAAAAATATGAGAGATTTCAAGAGGCTATTATACAAATATTGTGAAGGAGTACCTATTAGGGAAAAGAGAAATACATTTTATACATCAAAATCAAATATGCAAAATCCAAAGAAAGTACAACGTATAAATGTGATCTCTTAATCTAAGTCCAAAGACTGTAATAAACATTGAAAGAAATAGTGCTACTAAAATCAACAAATCGGTTCTGTTGATCTTGACTTAACGGAAACTCGGTGAAATTGATCGAATTACGGTTAATTCGACCGAGTTCTTTGTCAAACGAACAAATTAGTTTAGTCATTTCAACAGAAGAGAAATTGTCGCTCTTAAGTTAACAAAATTCTGTAAAATTGACAGATTCCTGGTCAATTTAACTGATTTTTCTGTTAACACAACTGATCTCACTGGTCATTTCAACAGCGATCAACAGTCAATACATGAGCAAATTTCAAAGAGAATTTTACGCTCACTGCGCTCTCTACTTTGTACTTATGAGGATGGTGCCATTTGTTTAGAAAAAAGTACCAAAATAAGAAAACCACCAAATCGAAAAAAACACACAAAATGGGAAAACAACAAAAACTAGTTTTTAAGTTATCAATACAAAACGAAAAACCCTTTTTTGAATTTACTGTGCAAAATATTATGAGATACCGGGACACCTATTTATCGGGCCCAGGGTTTCTGAGGGGGCCCGCGATTTAAAAATGCTATGACATTTTTTAAATTCAGGAGAGTCTTTAGTTGTTCCATGTGCAATTTTTAAACCGAATTTCAAAAGCAACGAAAATCTGCATTTCGTATTAATATTATATAGTATGAAAAATAAAAATCTATATATATAAAAAGAAAGGCTAGAATGTGTGTTAGTTGGTCGCCGGTGTTTGAAGAGATGCGTCGCTCGATTTTGTTCAAACTTTCACACAAGTTACGTAAACCTCACGCGGTGGTTACTACATAGGGTTGGTTGCGATCGACGTACAGGATCTCGAGATATAGGCCAAAACGTGGGCCAGTGAATGCCTAGACAGTGTTTATACAATATGGACATCAAATGAAAGCTGTTGGTGAGTGCTTTAGTACAGAGTAATATATTATCCAGAGACGGGCTGGGACTGGGATTAAGACTAGGACTGTGACTGAGACTCGGAGTGGGACTGGGACTGGAATAAAATACATACCACCCTCTGGGACAGGCAATAATGGATGCAGAAGAATGAGAAGAAATTGAGAGAAGAGAAAAGAGAGAAGCAGGAGGTTGACAAAGAGACGAAGATGGAGATAGATGAAGCGAAAAAGACGGAGGGAGGACGGAATAAAAGGATTAGGAAAAATTGAAGAGGGGAGGGCAGAGGCAGACGGAAAAAGCTTATTAAAATGTATGCAGATAGGCCAAATTTAGGGCAGAACAACGTCTGCTGGGTCTTCTAGTAAGATAATAAAAAACATCCTTTTTTAATGTTGATGTTTCCGACAACATAAAAGTTTGAGTTGTTTAGGAATCGTTTCATCTTAAAGTGTTACGAAAATTAAACTTGCCGAATTACATGTAAAGTTACTCCAGTGGTGAACTACCTTCTAGCGATTTGATTCTTTACTTTTCTATAACTTACAAGTTCTCTATTTAAAATTTTATGTCAAACATTTATACAAGTTTTGTTCGAAACAATCAAGTGTGGCAAATACATGCGAGAGAAGAAATTGAGAATGAGCTGGCTGCAACCGCATGAATTGATAATCACTTTTGTGACTACTATTTTCATTTCTATTTGCAAAGCGAAGTTCAAAACTATAAATTAAATAAATTATAAAATATAAAATTTGGTGAAAGTGCATTTAATAAAACAAAATAATAAAGTGTATAATGTGTGGCAGCATATTTTATGTAAGCCCAATTGACGTTCGGTTAGTAAGTGCCACCGTGCTGTGATGGTAGCGTGCTCTGCCTGCCACACCGTATGGCCTGGGTTCGCACCCCGGGCAAAGCAACATCATAATTTTAGAAATAAGGTTTTTAATTAGAAGAACATTTTTCTTAGCGGGGTCGCCCCTCGGCAGTGCTTTGCAAGCGCTCCGAGTGTATTTCTGCCATGAAAAGCTCTCAGTGAAAACTCAGCTGCCTCGCAGATGCCGTTCGGAGTCGGCATAAAACATGTAGGTCTCGTCAGGCCAATTTGTAGGGGAAATCAAGAGGAGCACGACGCAAATTGGAAGAGAAGCTCGGCCTTAGATCGCTTCGGAGGTTATCGCGCCTTACATTTATTTATTTATATGGCAACATAGGTACTTTCGTACAAAGCTTTCGCAACAACTTTTTTTGTTCATTTGACTACTAAAACGGTCAATTACGAATCAAAGATTTGTGCGCAGTTGATTCAACATCTTGTTGATCTTGTTGTGATAGATAAAAATTAACAGAAATTTCGGTTGAATTGATCCGTATTTCGGTTGATTTTACCAGTCTTTTTCTTTCAGTGAATAAATAAATAAATAAAATGTTTAATTTTACCCGAAATGATACTTACCATCCAAAATCAAGTGGCAATGTGGTAAGTGACATATCATTTAATCCTAAAACTGTTAAATTTTTGAGTTGAGAGAATCCCGAAGGTAGTTTTGGAATCGGATTGGAGCTGAAGTCAGCAACCTGGAGGTTCTGCAGATGTTTGATGTCATCAGGAATGTCTGGTATATCTTTTGGAACGAAAAAAATGTGTATATATTAAAATTTAAATTAGTTAATGGAAATTATTTAGAACTTTGTATGAAATCTTAGTCTGGTTTCTCTTATAAGGCTAAGCTTAATTATTGCTGTAATTAAATCTTGTGTTAAATCAAGAAAAATCCTAGTAACAGAAGTTTTATTAAAGTCATAACTTTCGTCATTAAATATATCTGGCATCCGTTTTATTTAACGTCACCTGCTATTTTAGGGTAACCATAGCAATGTAGCGGTCTGGCAATAACCAGCGCGTAAGTGATGGGTTTAGTCATGGGAACATAACTGATTATACCTTGATCTGCTTAAAGAACAATATATTAATAAAAACTTTATGAAGTATTTTCGTTATCCTCCAAAATATTGAACATGGAAGTTATGCCCTTTTTAATGCCGTTGTGAACATAGTTTGTGAAAATTAATAAATGTTTATTTATTTAGCCATTCAGGAGGCCGCCGTGGTGTGGTGGTAGCGTAATCCGTCTGCCAAAGCGAAAATCCTGGGTTTAGAAACAAGTTTTTTCAATTTGAAGAAAGCTTTTCTACGCGGGGTCAAACCTCGGCAGTGATTTGGCAAGCACTCCGAGTGTATTTCTGCCATGAAAAGCTTTTTAGTGAAAACTGATCGGCCTTGCAGATGCCGTTCGGAGTCGGCATAAAACATGTAGGTTCCGACCCGCCAATTTGTAGGAAATTAGAAGGGAAGCTCGGCCTTAAATCTTCGAAGGCTATCGCGCCTTACATTTATTTTTATTTTTTTTATTTAACAAGTGTGATGTACCAACCATTACCAGTACCAGTACCAGTACCAACTCAGCGTGCTTTGCACACAGAGTATATTAACTTTGATTGGATAACGGTTGGTTGTACAGGTATAAAGGAATGGAGACAGATATAGACTTCAACATATCAAAATCATCAGTATCGAAAAAAAAATTTGATTGAGCCATGTCCGTCCTTCCGTCCGTCTGTCCGTTAACACGACAACTTGAGTAAATTTTTGGTATCTTGATGAAATTTGGTATGTAGGTTCCTGGGCACTCATCTCAGATCGCTATTTAAAATGAACGATATCGAAATATAACCACGCCCACTTTTTCGATATCGAAATTTTCGAAAAACCGAAGAAATGCGATAATTCATTACCAAATACGGATAAAGCTATAAAACTTGGTAGGTGGGTTGACCTTATGACGCAGAACAGAAAATTTGTAAAATGTTGGACAATGGGCGTGGCACCGCCCACTTTTAAAAGAAGGTAATTTAAAAGTTTTGCAAGCTGTAACTTGGCAGTCGTTCGATGAAATTTGGCAAGAACGTTACCACTATTATTATATATGTGCTAAATATAAATTAGCAAAATCGCAAACACGACCACTTTTAACAAAAAATTTAAAAATCAAATTTTAACAGACTCGGCAGACGTTGTTCTGCCGTAAATTTGGCCTATCATACATTTTAACAAGCTTTTTCCGTCTAACTCTGCCCAACTCCTCTACACTTTTTCCTAATCTTTTTATTCACTCTCAAGTTTTTCTTCTTCATCTCTTATTTCCAGTCCCAGAGGGTGGTATATATTTTGTTCCAGTCCCATTCCGAGTCTCAGTCTCAGTCCCAGTCCTAGTCCTAATCCCAGTCCCAGTCCGTCTCTGGTATACTTCCCGGAAAAAAGCATCTAATATAGGCAAATTTATATACGAAATTTCAGGAAAATCGAATAGGACGTATGTAAATAGGTATGTGGGTATTATTAATTCTTGTCTTTATTTCGGCTTCGCATGCATATTTATCAGTTTTGCCAGGTTGATGCTACTAAATCGAATATCACAATGAACTTTAGAGCTCTCAGCAACAGCTTTCATTTGATATCCATATTATATAAATACATTCTAGGGGTATCCGGGTCCATGTTTTGGCCTATATCTCGAGACCCTAGTCACTCAGCGGTGTAAAACTTACTCTGTATTATAGCACACATCAACAGCTTCGATTTGATACCCATAATATAAAAACACATTCTAGGTGTATCCGGGTCCATGTTTTGGCTATATCTCGAGACCGTAGTCACCCAGCGGTGTAAAACTTACTCTGTACTAAAGCATACATCAACAGCTTCAATTTGATACACATAATGAAAACCACATTCTAGGTGTATCCGGGTCCACGTTTTGGGCTATGTCTCGAGACCCTAGCCTCCCAGTTGTATGAAAATTATCCGGTACTATAGCACTCATCAACAGCTTTCATTGGATATCCATATTGTATAAACACATTCTATGGGTACCCGGGTCCACGTTTTGGGCTATGTCTCGAGACCCTAGCCTCCCAGTTGTATGAAAATTATCCTGTGCTATAGCACTCATCAACAGTTTTCATTTGATATCCATATTGTATAAACACATTCTAGCGGTAGGGTAGAAGAGGGAGGCTTCGACATGAGGAATGCTTCGACTTTTTCAAATAACTGCCATTGTTTTTATTCCACGAATAAACAGTAACCAAATTGAGTGCGAAGCTGTCATGAAAGCTATTCAGTGCTTGTTCAACGGCGATAGTATGCAGACGAAAATTTTTATTTTTGAAAAATGTTGATGTAAAAATTGCCGGTAAGTATTCGCGTGTAAAGTTTACAATATAAAATATATAAAATGAGTTTTCTGCCCATTAATATTGCAATAAAATTAAGATTTATTGCTTTTAAAGTCTTTTTCAATAACACTAAGATGTATTTTTTGGAACGAAAAATCTGAAATAAGTGCACGGGGGAGGGTTCGACAATTTGTCGAAGCCTCCCTTCTAGCTTTTTTACTTAGCAATTAATATTTTACAGCCATCAAGATGCCAAATATATACAAAAGAAAGTTCCCTGAAAAGATCATCAACGAAGGCAAAATGAAAAAAGCCATCGATGAGATAAAACAAAAAAAAGAAACACCATCAAGCGCTGCTTGGAAATATAACTTGAAGCGGACAACACTAATATCTCGCATTTCAAAAGAGCAAACAAATCTGGGAACTGTTAAAGATTTTCAGTCGAAGTTTTCTTCCAACCAAGTACTTACAGCTGCCCAGGAAAAATAATTAACGGTTTACTTCAAGAAATATTCAAATATTCATCATGGGTTGACGTATGACTTGGCTAGACGATTCGTTTTTATACTCAGTTGAGCAGAGCTCACAGAGTATATTAACTTTGATTGGATAACGGTTGGTTGTACAGGTATAAAGGAATCGAGATAGATATAGGCTTCCATATATCAAAATCATCAGGATCGAAAAAAAATTTGATTGAGCCAGGTCCGTCCGTCCGTCCGTCTGTCCGTTAACACGATCAGCTGGTTTAGCAGAGTTGCACTGCCACACCGCCATTTTATGCAGGGCAAAAGTGTAACGCTTTTTCGTTGCGAGCAGGCGACAATTTTCAGAAAAGAACGAAATACCCCGTAAAGGCATTACCTGCTTTTTAGAATAGAACAAGATATATTTACAACCCTTGTGCAGCGTAAAAAACGCGTAACACTTTTGCGAGAAAAGAAAACGCTATAAGTTTGGAATAGATATATACGGTATGGCTAGTTGTAGGCCTCTCAATGTACCGTAAGCATTAGCCATTGTGTGTATGAAAGTATGTAAATATCAATGTAGATACACAACACATACAAGCATCAGCACCAATTCATTAAATATGATTCGTCAACGAGCATTTCTTATGATCATAATGACGGAAACAGTTGGTGGTCATTAAGTTGAAATTCCGAGGCATCGAACCGCGAAGCTACAAAACTGAGTCTAAAAGCTATGCAGAGCAGGTATAACGTGTAATGTAGAAAATGGGGAAACAGCACAACGTAACAAGCACAACAGAATGAACAATAACAATGGGTATAACATAAACAATAAAAAATTGTATAAAAAAAACAACAAATATAGACATCCAATGAAAAGCATATAATTCATTGACCTTTCCTTCATATATTGCAGTTAGTCATATTCTCGTACCACAGCCACAAACACAGTAGCTCGCCAGTGTTCTACATAAATCTAACCATTTTAAAAATATATTCTGTGCAGCTAATTTGAATGAGTGTGCAACAATATCATGAACTGTGATGAGCGAGCTTCTAGCAGCGGTGTAGCAATCTTCATCCCATGCAAGCTGAGCGCACAAGAAACCGCAGCCAAATGAAAAACTTCATTACTAAAGCGGAAATCGTTTAGAAGTTCAATGTGTATATGAAGAGTAATCGCGAATAACGTTTAAGCGTAATTTTTATACTCAGCTGAGCAGAGGTCACAGAGTATACTAATTTTGTTCGCATAACGGTACCCCGTAACGGCATAAACTAATCGCTATAGATATAGACTTCTATATATAAAAATGATCTGGGCGAAAAAAGAAACTAATTTAGCCAAGTACGTCCGTCCGTCTGTCCGTAAACACGATAACTTGAGTAAATTTTGAGGTATCTTAATCAAATTTGGTATGTAAGTTCCTGGACACTTATCTCAGATCGCTATTTAGATGAACGAAATCGGACTATAACCACGCCCACTTTTTCGATATCGAAAATTTCGAAAAACCGAAAAAGTATGATAATTCATTACCAAAGACGTATAAAGCGATGAAACTTGGTAGGTGGGTTGACCTTATCGTGCTATAAAGAAAGTATGTATTCGTAATTTAACTACGATCCGTTAATTTTTCTTCGAGTTACGGCTCCCGAAACATAGAAAATTTCTAAGTCATGAAAGAGGCAGTGCCACGCCCAAAATGAAGTATTTTCAGTTAATAATTTTTCGGATACAAAAGCACAAAATTATTTTGTTGAAAACTTGGTTAAAACCACCTCTTTGGTGAGTGAAAATTTTCAGAAACTTTCTTTGGAGTTAGGGGAAATTAAAACAGAAATGTATCGGAATCAATCTAGGTCGCGTTCTAATCCTAGAAACAATTTTAGAAATTCTTTTAGGCGTCGATCTAACTCGCGTAATAATCCAAATTGGTTGTGTAGATTTCACTACAAATTTGAAAATAATGCTAGAAGTTGTGAACATCCTTGTTCTTATAACAAAAAACAAAGACTCAACAAACTAAATTCTTCCGTTGTTGCAGCGACGAACAACGGAAACTTAGAATTTTCGACGCGTCGCTTATTTATTTTTGATAGCGAAAACATACAAAATTTTTTAGTTGATAGTGGAGCAGAAATTTCGGTATTACCCGCGTCTAAATTTCCTCATACGAAACGTTCAGACATAATTCTCACTGCAGCTAATGGCTCAACAATTGCCACTTACGGGAAAAGGCTTTTAAACGTAAATTTGGGTTTAAGACGTGAATTTCCGTTAACATTTTTGATTGCAGATATAGCCAAGCCAATAATTGGCACTGATTTTCTTTGTAAATATGGTCTTCTTATAGACATTAAACATAAACGTTTAGTAGATCCATTAACCAATCTCTCAGTTAATACAGTATCCTACTTTTGTGATATTCCATTACCGAAATTATTTGTGGTTGACAATAAATTTACAAAATTATTAAAAGAGTTTCCGTCACTTATTTCTGAACCAGATTATACTAAACATGTTAAACATACAACAGTACATCGACTTGTAACAGAAGGTAATCTTCCATTTTCTAAGCCCAGGCGCTTAGATCCGGTAAAATACAAAGTCGCTAAAACGGAGTTTGATTTCTTATTTAAAACAGGCATTTGTCGGCCTTCAAATTCTTCAGTAGCATCACCACTTCACCTTGTACCTAAAAAAAGAGTTGAATGATTGGCGTCCATGTGGTGATTTTAGAAGATTGAATATTGTAACTGTTCCCGATCGTTATCCCTTACCTCACATTCAAGATTTTAATATGAACCTTCATAATAAAAATATATTTTCAAAATTAGATTTAGTTAGGGCATATCACCAAATTCCTATGGCTGAAGAAGATATTTATAAAACTGCTATTACAACTCCTTTCGGTATGTTTGAATTCATGAGAATGCCTTTCGGACTTAGAAATTCTGCACAAACCTTTCAACGATTCATAAATGAGGTAGTAGGTGACTTAGATTTTGTATATGCTTACATCGACGACTTACTTATTGCAAGTACAGACGAAGAACAACATTTAAAAGATTTACGTATCCTTTTTCAACGCCTTACAGAGTACGGTTTAAACATTAAACCAAGTAAATGTACTTTTGGTGTAACGAATATAGATTTTTTAGGACATAACATTTCTGGAACAGGTATTCGACCTTCCGATGAAAAGGTATCAGCTATTCGCAATTTCGAACGTCCAAAATCAGTTAAGCAGGCACAGAAATTTATTGGTATGGTAAATTATTATCATAGATACATTCCAAAACTAGCAGAATTTACGAACAAAATTTATGATCTAATTAACAAAGTAAATAAGAAACGTGACAAAACTTTGGTATGGGATGAGAATTCGAATGAAGCTTTTGAATGCATTAAAGATAAATTTGCATCTACGATATTGTTAAATCATTTTAACAAAGATGCTAAATTATCTTTAACAGTAGATGCATCTAACACAGCGATTGGGGGCGTTATACAACAAAATTACAATAATAAAATTGAGCCCATTGCATTCTTTTCTAAAAAACTTTCTCCAACTGAAATTATAGTGCTTTTGATAGGGAATTATTGGCGATTTATTTAAATATAAAACATTTTAGATATATTTTGGAAGGACGACAATTTACAGTTTATACGGACCATAAACCTTTGACTACTGCTTTAAATTCAAAAACAGAACGAAGTCCTAGACAAACGATACACTTGGAATTTATAGCACAATTTACTGATGACATACAATACATTAAAGGAGAATCCAATGTTGTAGCAGATACGCTATCTAGAGTTTTTGAGGTTAATGCAATATATAATACAGAACTGAATTTTAAAATTTTACAAACTGAACAACAAAAAGATGATGACTTAAATCAACTTGTATCTGATTCTCAATATCTAAATTTAAAGTTAATTAATATTCCCATTTTAAATTTTGATATTTGGTGTGAAATTTCAGGAGAAACTCCTAGGCCATTTGTACCGAGTAATTTGCGAAAGACAGTATTTGCTATTTTACATGGAATAGCACATCCGGGTACAAGAGCTACACGACGGCTCATAGTTAAAAAATATTATTGGCCTAATATGAATAAGGATATTAATATTTGGTCAAAAGAGTGTCTTAATTGTCAAAAGTCTAAAGTTTATCGTCATACAAAATCCCCTGTTGTCAAAATTCAAATTCCCAAGAATAGATTTGAACACATCCATTTAGATATAGTTGGACCATTACCTATTTCAAAAGGACATCGCTATATTTTAACGATTATTGAAAGATTTACCCGTTGGCCTGAGGCATATGCATTAAAAGATATTTCAGCAACTACAATTGCAAATAAATTTTTTAGAGAATATATTTCTCGGTTTGGAGTTCCGTTAAAGATAACAACTGATCAAGGTAGCCAATTTACATCGAAATTGTTTTCAGAGTTAACTAAATTACTTGGTAGTCACCAAATTACAACATCCGCATATCACCCTCAAGGAAATGGTATGGTTGAAAGGTTTCATAGACAATTAAAGACTACTATAATAGCTAGAGAGGACACAAATAATTGGTATGACGAGTTACCTGTCATATTACATCTATTTACAAAGAAGATATTTCGGCTACACCAGCGGAAATGGTTTTCGGTCAGAATTTACGTTTGCCAGGGGAACTTGTTGTGCCATCAGCTAAAAATTTCTCATCAACTGAAGTTTTAAGTAATTTACGTGAACATTTTCGAAATGTTAGATCAAATTTAAGTCATCATAAAGATGCTGATACTGGAATTTATGTTCCAAAAGATCTTAAACTTGTAAATTTGCATTCGTTCGAGTCATTAATAAACATTCATTACAACAACCATATGAAGGACCTTAAAAAATTGTGGAAAAAGACTAAAAATGTTTTAAACTTGAAATAGATAATAATATTAAAATTATTCCTATTGATAGATTAAAGCCTGCAATAATTGAGACAACAGACACAAACAACACCAAGAATTTACATAAAAAGAGAGTTACATTCAATTTGTTTAATGATAAATTTTCTTGAAGGGGGAGTAATGTAGGGTTCTTATTATTTTTATTTTACTTTGTATTTTAGTTACTTTGAACTTTTTAATTTTTAAATGTATTATCAATATTTTAAGTTTCAATATTGATTTTCAATTTTCAAAAATTTTTATTGTTGTGAAAAATAAAGAAAGAATTGGACGCATACTTTTAGGCGTGTTTAAAAAAAATATAATTTAAATTTTTGTTATAAAATAAAAACGTGGTTTCAATCTCCACACTATCTTATTATTTTTATTTTACTTTGTATTTTAGTTACTTTGAACTTTTTAATTTTTAAATGTATTATCAATATTTTAAGTTTCAATATTGATTTTACATTTAAAAATTAAAAAGTTCAAAGTAACTAAAATACAAAGTAAAATAAAAATAATAAGAACCCTACACAGACCACGCCCACATTTCCTAAAGGTTTAACCTTAACAAAGATTGCAATAACTCTATGGTCTTTAACTAGGAGTCAGGATTCGATACTGAGCTAGAGTTAGTAATGTAGTAAAGCGCTTTAGTTCTACGGTAGGTCTGAGCTTATCAATTTTTTAACCAATTTTTTAGACATGACGAGCACGATTTATGTTTATTCCTAATTCATTCTCCATGATGGCTTTCACCTGCATCTGTAATTTATTGGATCCAAATTTATCTATTTAAAGTACAAATAGTTCCAGGTTAGATGACTTAGAGAGATCCTGAACGGGCTTATTCCAATGCGCACACATTCGATTTTAAGGGGCCCGATTAATTTAAGGGGTCCACTACTACCGGGGAAATACTTGGTAAAAATTATAAACCCTTTTAGCGAATAAAGCTGTTTCATTTTTTCGCGTTTTCTTGAGAATGTTTTCCATGCTACCTGCCCTGCACACAATTAATTAGTACAGAGTTAGCCGCTCTTACGGAACATTTATTTTACCCCGTTTCAATCAACGAATTTCTATATACATATATATTTTAAAGAATTTATTGCAATTCCTCTTATTTGCAACCTTCTGCTAACGTTCGAATCACTAAATTGTTGAATAAATAACTCCACCTTTCAATAATGCAAAATGGACTATATTAGACTACTTTCCAATAAATAACTCTACTATTGCTCGACAGATAGCGTGCTTAATCAAAACTGACTCTCGCGCCTCTACTGTTGGTGCTTTTATACTCTGTGATTTCCTCGTTGCATCTTCTAGGCGCTTCCAGATTTACTTAGTTACTGCAATATAACTATAGGTACAGATGCACGTGACTCGGTATTTCCAACCGCTATATTTAAATAAATGTAGATCAAATTTTCAAATGCATGAACCTCTTCGTTGTCTGTGTCAAGATTTCAATAATCACTGCAATAATATTGATACTTGCGACACACTTTAAATAAAAAAAATATATATATATACTCACTGCCTTGAACTCATAACTATTTCAAAATCACATGTTAAACTAAATCTGTTACCTGCTCCAGTTACTTTGGGCGGGTGGCTAGGAATCACGTCCTTTCCAACCTCCCACACATCGCAGCCCTACTCATTGTGTGTTAAATATACATCAGCTGCTCGAAATCACGTCCATTCCGACATCACTAATAATTATTAGTTACTTTGGGCGGGTGGCTTGGAATCACGTCCTTTCTAACCTCCCACACATCACAGCCCTACTCATTGTGTGTTAAATATACATCAGCTGCTGGAATCACGTCCATTCCGACAGCACTAATAATCATTAGTTACTTTGGGCGGGTGGCTTGGAATCACGTCCTTTCCAACCTCCCACACATCGCAGCCCTACTATTGAGTGTTAAATATCCATCAGCTGCTCGAAATCACGTCCATTCCGACAGCACTATCAATTCCGTTGCTCGGCATCACAGTTCCTCCCGACAACTGATTCAATAATATATGTATATACATATTTTATAATATAATTTTGCTCACTATGTATGCTTGTTAATTTTACACTGTAATCCGCATTTATATTCATTCATTCATTCGTATTTAGTCTGATTTATTGTAAGATTTGCGCGTCTACTTTGTAGAGCTTGCTCTTGACGGATTGGCTTCACATACTCAGTATCGTTCCGACGTTTCCCAACAGATGTGCGCACTGGCTTGAAACCACCCTTGCATCCTTTCTGGAAAATTCCTTCAGTCGTTTTAGTGCGTCCATTAGGTTTTGTCAATGCCAGTGTTTCTCTCGCAGGTACTTTTGATTTCGCTTTATTTGGCACATTCGATCCATCAACCTTTACCTTTGACTTTCGTGATCTTTGTCGAGTATTCTCCACAAGTACTCGATTACTGCTGAACCCTCGTTCTCCTGCTGGTATATCCTGGTTCTCATAACGCATCACCCTTCTCTGCATATCAATCTTGATGTCATGGTCAACCAAGAAATCCACTCCCAATATAACTTCATGAACAATCTCCGCCACAACGAATTTGTGTAAAACCATGACCTTCCCAATTAAGACTTCACAGATCACTTTTCCCCGGACTTGGTTATACTCGCCAGTGATCATACGCAACCTTACTCCAGGTAATGACTTTACTCTCCTGTAGACCAAATCAGATCGAATCAAGGAATGAGATGTGCCCGTATCTACAGTCAGCACACGTTCTTTGCCATCCGCATTCCCTCTGACGGTAAAACTGCTCGATTTTCTACCAATTTGCGACACAGATATCACAGGGCATTCAACAGCTGGATCTAGCTCTCGATCTCTACTTCTTACTCGCTCTTGCTCATCCCTTCCAGTTTTGTTACTAAGACCACTCATGCTGTTGCAACCAGTAGGATCAAGATCGCAATGATGTGCAATGTGACCGGGCTTCCCGCATTTGAAGCATTTGATAACTCTCTCACTCCGCTTTTCCGATCCTTTCAGCGCCTCCAATATTGCGTCTACCCACTCTGGCCGTTCTGCCTCCACACGATGAGCCTTATATGCTGGTTTACTCAATAGGGAGGCAGTTTCCTGAGTCAATGCATGTGATACCGTTTCAGCAAATGTTGGCTTTGGGTTTGCGTATGTGGCTCGCTTCGTTTCGACGTCCCGTATGCCATTTACAAAACTCTGGATTTTTACCCTCTCGGTGTATTCCACGGGTGCGTCCGCATTTGCCAAATGAGCCAACCTTTCAACATCCGAAGCAAACTCTTCCAAAGTCTCATTAGCTTTTCGGTAACGGTTTCGCAACTCTATTTGGTGTATCTGCTTCCTGTGTTCGTTTCCGTATCGCCTCTCTAGAGCACTCATCAATGTTTCGTAGCTGTTCCGCTCCCCCTCGGGAATAGTCTGTAGGATTTCAGCAGCAGATCCTTTCAATGCCACGAATAGTGCAGCAACTTTATCTTCAGCACTCCAGTTGTTCACTGCTGCGGTCTTCTTCAAACTAAATGTTAAACACCTGGAAAGGAACAGAGCCGTCAAAAGATGGAGTTTTTACCTTCGTATTGCTTGCTGAAACAACTGGGCGATTTAGTTGCAACTCCTGTATATGGCCTCGTAATGTTTCAATCTCGGCATCGATTTTGTTCTCAAGTTGCAAAGTTTTTGTGTCTTGCGCCTCCATCTTCGAAAAAATACGTCCTTCTTGCTCTTCCAGTTGTGTAGAGATCTGCGCTGATATTTATGCCGACATTTCGGATATTCGTGCCTCTTGTGCTTCAATCTTCGATGTTATACGGTTCTCCTGCGATTACAGTTGAGATGCAATACGCGTCTCCTGTGATTCCATCTGTGATGACATATAAGTTTTCTGTTCTTCCAGTTGAGTTTCCATCTTGGATGTAATCTGTGTCGACATTTGTGAAATACGCGTTTCTTGTGCTTCAATCTTTGACGTTATGCGGTTCTCCTCCGATTCCAGTTGGGATGACATTTGTGACGACATTTCTCACATTTGCGACGACATTGATGCTACTGTCGATGTTTTTGCAGATATTGCAGCCAAAATCATGTTCAAGTCTGTGCTCGTAACTGTTCAATTTTTGTTGTTGTCTCGTCCCCATCAGGATAAAAGACATACTCGTCCACATCAATTCCTTGCGCCTCCATTACCTCTCGTAGCCGTGCTTGAAGTTCTATCTTATTGCCGGTTGTATTCAATCCACGGCTCTCCAACTCCTTTTCCAGTTGCCGAATCCTCAATTCACTCAACTTTGCCATGTCCAAGTTGTATTCCCAATCTTCGGAATTTATTCAACAATTCCTCTTCTGACACCAATTGTAACGAATTTACCGCAATTCCTCTTATTTGCAACCTTCTGCTAACGTTCGAATCACTAAATTGTTGAATAAATAACTCCTCCTTTCAATAATGCAAAATGGCATTAGACTATTTTCCAATAAATAACTCTACTATTGCTCGACAGATAGCATGCTTAATCAAAACTGACTCTCGCGCCTCTACTGTTGGTGCTTTTATACTCTATGATTTCCTCGTTGCATCTTCTAGGAGCTTCCAGAATTTACTTAGTTACTGCCATATAATTATAACTACAGATGCACGTGTATAGCTTCTCATATGCGCGTGTATTTGTGAGCGACACTTCCACAATTACAATTGCATACTTTTGGGAGCATCTCAGGTAAGATATCTGCATGTGTTTGTGCATCTCTTCTCCGCTGCGTGTACGTACATATGTGTAGACATGACAGTTTCCCTCAGTGTTGCTAATATTCGTAACAATATAAAGAGTTTTCAGTATCAAAGTAGTAATTAATTTTCCAGGAGAACAAAATAACGTTTACTATGGAAAGGAATGAGTTTTCTTTATATATTTTTTTAAGCTTTATAGGTCTTTCCAAAGGTATATAGTATGTATAACAGTTGAGGAATTTATCGATATGTGTGGGAGGGTGGGGTCGTGTGTAGAAGTCCACGAAAGTGGGGAAAGCTTTTGACCGCCATTCACCTGGGAATGGCCAGAGCGATTCTTTTGCATGCGGGTGAAGTAGCTCACTACTTTCGGTCGCTTGCGACCAAGTATCCTCTGGGTAGCCGCTAAATACCCGTTTAGCGGTGAGCTAATGTGAGAAGGCGACAACCTGGTTAGGCCACTCTGACATAATCGGTTTAAGGGCTAGCCGGGGGAGATCTCATCGGCAGCGTCTGTACACCTCTAGGTGCGGCTGCAAGCGGGCGTCTGTCTTGGAGCAAGCGGCTCGCTATATAAACGTGCCAAGTAATATTTTCACCCCCGCTGATCGGGTTGTGCGCTGGGCTTGGGACCCGCCACGTAAAACCATACTCCAATGAAATTTAACAACAAGCCTCGGATAAATACACTCTCTATTGATGACGACCATGGCAAACGTTTGAAGGACAATGAATTGAGGGCATGCACCTGGAACGTCCGCTCCCTGAATGGGATTGGTGCAGATGCCCGGCTGGTTGATGTCCTCGTCAAAGCAAAATCTGACATCACCGCCATCCAAGAAATGCGTTGGACGAAGCAAGGAAGAAAGAAGATCAAAAATTGTGACATATATTGGAGTGGCCATGTGAATAAGCGCAGTTTCGGCGTCGGATTCGTGGTGGGACTTTGTCGCCAAGTGCTGGCGTTCACGCCTGTGGACGAGCGTCTCGCCGCTATCCGAATAAAAGCAAAATTTTTTAATATATCATTCATCTGCGCCCATGCGCCGACAGAGGAGAAAGACGATGAGGTGAAAGACACTTTTTATGAACAATTAGAACGCACATACGAGCGCTGCCCCCGTCATGATATAAAAGTTATGCTTGGCGACTTTAACGCCAGGGTGGGCAAAGAAGGTGTTTTTGGCCCTACAGTCGGAAAGTTCAGCCTACACAATGAAACTTCTCCTAACGGACTGAGGCTGATTGACTTTGCCGGTGCTCGAAACATGGTCATATCAAGCACGAGGTTCATGCATAAAAAGATACATCAAGCTACATGGCTGTCTCCTGATCGAAATACTCGCAATCAGATCGATCACGTTGTGATAGACGGACGGCATGCCTCCAGTGTTTTAGATGTGCGCACGAAGCAGAAGCAGAAAGGCGTGAGTGCGAGGAGCTTGAGCTGCTAGCCACCAGGAATAACGCCCGAAAATTCTACCAAAAAATACGGCGACAGACGGAAGGTTTTAAGACCGGGGCAAACTCCTGTAGGAATGAAAACGGCGACCTTGTAACTGATGTCCAGAGAGTGCTTAGATTATGGAGGGAACACTTCTCTGCTCTCCTAAATGGAGGCAGCAATTCACCGTGCAGAGATGAAGAACCCGATCCCGCAATCGATGATGATGGAATATATGTCCCCCCGCCCGATTATGACGAAGTTAGAATAGCAATAACCAGATTGAAAAACAACAACTAAACGAGGTTTCAGACAGGGTGACCCCCTATCGTGCGATTTTTTTAATTTGATGCTGAAGAAAATTATACTAGCTGCAGAACTTAACCGCACTGAACCAATATACTATAAAAGCGTGCAATTACTGGCATATGCTAATGACATTGATATAATCGGCCTAAACACCCGCGCTGTTAGTTCTGCTTACTCCAAGCTGGAAAAAGAAGCGGTAAAGATGGGTTTGATGGTGAATGAGGACAAAACGAAGTACCTGCTGTCATCGAGCAAAGAGTCAGCGCATATGCGCCTTGGCAACCACGCTACTGTTGGCAGCCATAATTTCGAAATAGTAAAAGACTTGGTTTATTTGGGAACCAGCATCAACACTAGCAACAACATCAGCACCAGCGAAGAATCAATCTTGCCAATAAATGCTACTTTGGACTAGGTAGGCAATTGAAAAGTAAAGTCCTCTCTCGGCGAACGAAAATCATACTCTACAAGTCACTTATCGAACCCGTCCTGCTATATGGGGCAGAAGCATTGACCATGACAACAGCAGATGAAGCGGCTTTGGGAGTGTTCGAGAGAAAAGTTCTTCGAAAAATGTATGGACCTCTACGCGTTGGCGATGGCGAGTACCGAAGAAGATTTAATGATGAGCGGTACGAGCTGTACGCAGACATCAACATAGTCCAGCGAATTAAAACGCAGCGGCTGCGCTGGCTAGGCCATGTTATGCGAATGAAAGATGATGCTTCGGCCAAGAAAGTGTTTCTATCGGAACCCGCCTATGGAAGCAGAGGTAGAGGGCGGCCCCCACTCCGTTGGAAGGACCAGGTGGAAAACGATTTAAACTCCCTTGGTGTGACCAATTGGCGCCGGTTGGCGGAGCGAAGGAGCGACTGGCGCGCCTTGTTGGACGGCCATAACCGTTTAGACGGTTAAGCGCCAATTAAGTAAGTAAGTGGGCATTAACCCAGCAAGCTCAAGAGTTTTTCACTTTATACGGGTTTTTCCAACTTTGGCCTAGATTAGCAGAACAATTTTATAAAGGGCATTTATTTTACTTGAACGACGCTGCAATGCATGTTCATTATTAAGGAAAATGATTTCCAAAATTGGTTCCCAACTAACAGACTTATTTTACTTTAAATTCAAAAATTGCAATTTGGGTAGGGCCTGGTTGCGGTGGCGCCCTAAGAGCATTTAATCTAAACTTGGGTCAAGCATACCGCGGTTAATCACAAATAAGAAGTTGCTTCTGGATATCATATAAGGCGTTGGAGATTGCTGAAATATATGAAGGCTATATTCTATAGAATACTTACACATTCATAGTGGATCATGGTTTTTTCATTTAGTTGGCGCGGGAATAAGATTTTTGACATTTATATGGTAAATGTATGTAAATACATATATGTGTACGAATGTTCCTAAAAATATATTATAATTATTTTCACTGCATTTTTTAACTAGCAGCAATTCGTCACATTTAAAAATCAAAATGGAAATTTTCTTTTGTTCGTGGAAAATCGTCGTGCATGCTTTGTACGCATTTCATAGTCAGAGTCGTTGCACACGACTTTTTTTCTAGGCTTTCATTTGACTCAATGTCAGTTTTGCGAGATTTTCTTGTTTTTGTTTTTAGTCAAAAAGCCTTTGTAGAAGAAAATTCACACCAATTGGCAAACCAACGCCAGCAAAACTGATTTTTTTAAAGGTCATTAGCTTTTCTCTGTATGTAAAAAGATTGCTTTTTTCTTTGTTTCTTAATATGTTGAGATTTTAATATGTTGTTGACACGCTTTTGATGCTATTCATGTAAATATGTGAATATATATGTAGCCAATAAGCCTACGTATGTATATGCCCACAAAAAGATTATACCATGAAAAGCCTTATAACATGACACCGAAAATTTTAAGAGGTTCTTTTGGTTAAAACAATTAATATACTACGATATATTTTGCTGCACTATTACGGTCTTTTTCGGTAGCTCGATTGGAAAGAAAATGTGGTTCAAAAACTGTCAAATCACATACCTAAATATTTTTTTTGTTATCAAATCCGAAGGAAATTTCTTTCGAATCGAGTTAAATAATAGGGCCCCAATTCCAAGTATTACACACAAAGTAGTATGTTTTACGAGGCTTTCCTCTTTCTGTCCTCGTAGCGTTATATATTTCGTTAGCTTAATGTGAAAATGTGCTAAGTTACTTTTTTTTTTAAATTGTTTTTTAATGCAGTTTTAAACATGAATTCAAAATACATCTATTACTAGTCATATCTTTGTGCGCGCATCCTTTGTTGTTGTTGTATTAACGATAAAGATACTACCCGAAGGCTTTGGGGAGTGTTACCGATGTTGATGGTCCTTTGCCGGATATAGATCCGGTACGTTCCGGTAACAAATCACTAGCCCAGCCATCTCGGGAACGATTTATATGACCACATTAAACCTTCTGGGCCATCCCTCCCTCCCCATCCCCTAGTTCCATGAGGAACTTGGGGTCGCCAGAGCCATGAAACAGGATTCGCCACGGTTAGGTGAGGTTAACAATTTGGTTGGAGAAGCTATATATTGCGCTGGCAACCCCTTGAGAGGGTTGCGAACACAACCCCTTGAAATTGTATTCACCCAATTGAAACATGCCTTTGGTGTCTGATAAATGCTTTTCTCTGACCATAATCTACTTCAATTCTTACATGTCGATAACTTCAAGCTTTCTTACAGACTAGTTAATAATAGAAAACAATTCACGCTTAAATTTACATATTTATTAAAATTAATAGTAGTGTTATTTCGATGAATGGATTTGCTAGATGTAGAGTCCTATTTATAGGTTCATTCATAGCATAATTCGTTTTATGAGTTATTTCGATACATAATCTATTATGCCGGAGATCACGAAATGGAATATATGGAATGAACAAATTAGATAAATCAGAGTAATTCGTTCTAAAGTTTATTACATTATAGGCAAGCATGAGTGACATAAAAGTTCTTCTGTCATGCAAAGCCTGAATACCAAGCAATTTGTGCCTGCTGGTAGATGATGGGAGGCCGTCTGGCCACTGAAGCATAGGTAAAGCAATTTTTGTAAACATTTTTTGAACTTTCTCAATTTTATAGGAGTTAGGTTCATAGAAATTATTCCATATTATTTAGCAATATTCAAGACCTCTTCTGAACAATTGCAACAAATTTTGAAACAATGAAGTCAATGTGTCTAGAAAAAGAGAGTTTGGAGTCAAAAATTACACCCAAGTCCTTACTCTCTTGACAACGAGCATTTAGTTTGTAAATAAAGTATGTGGCAGTTGTCTTTTGGAATAAGACAGAACACAGCATTTGTTTGAATTAAAAATTTAATTGTTGTCTGCGCACCATCCGGCAAAAGAGTCCAGATCAGAACCGTTAGAAATAGTTTCACAAATAAATAGTATTTTTTGTGAAATATATAGTTTTAGTGTTATCTTTCAAATATTTAAGGGGAGGAGTGATGGGGAAACATATTGAGTAAAAAGTGCTAAGTCGGGAGAAAAAATTAGTTTTGAGTGCGGAAATTGTGCTAAGTCATAAAATAGCTGCTGGGTTAGCAAACATGATTTTTATTTATCTTTTTCAAGGCTTCTACACTCAAAAGTACTGCAACTAAGGTATCCTCATTCAGAGTTTAAAAAAAAAATGGTTATTTCAAAAATTATTCATTTGTTTTCGTCTCCTGTAAAATTTGTAAAAAGTGACTTAGCACATTTTCACATAAAGCTAACGATTTGTTATATTCATTCGCACGTTTTTTTTTTTTTGTCGATCGCTCAGCTACATGCATACATAGTTGCGAATAAATAAAAAGTGAATGGAAGCAATTCTACTTGTAATGTGAATGAATAAAATAATTTAAAAAAATTGTTTAAGTTAAACGGTTTTATTGAAAAAAATACATACTTACATGAAGTAATATTAATACTAAAACCTAGAAAATAATTAGGTAAGTCCTAGGTACTAGTCATCAGACTCCTCATAAATCTAGGGCGTTGATCAGACAATTAAATAAAAGCGTTGGATGCGTGAAATGTCTAAAAGTGTGAGGCGTAGCATAACCTTATTAAGGTTCAGTTGGTCTTATATATGACTAAAAATAAAAAATGTAAGGCGCGATAACCTCCGAAGAGATCTAAGGCCGAGCTTCTCTTCCCATTTGCATCGTACTCCTCTTGTTTTCCCTACAAATTGGCCGGACGGGACCTACATGTTTTATGCCGAACGGCATCTGTAAGGCAGATGAGTTTTCACTGAGAGCTTTTCATGGCAGAAATACACCCGGAGCGCTTGCCAAACACTGCCGACGGACGACCCCGCTCAGAAAAATTTTCTTCTAATTGAAAAACCTTATTTCTAAAATTTTGATGTTGCTTTGCCCGGGGTGTGAACCCAGGGCATACGGTGTGGTAGGCGGAGCACGCTACCATCACACCACGGTGGCCGCCGACTATGACTATCAATAGAAATTTGATGCGTCCAACGCTTTTATTTAATTGTCTGATCAACGCCCTAGATTGACGAGGAGTGTGATGACTAGTACCTAGGACCTACCTAATTATTTTCTAGCTTTTAGTATTATTACCTCATGTAAGTATTGTTTTCAATAAAACCGTTCTGTTAGTAATATTTGTTCCAAATATGAGCCAAATCGGACATCATAGGTCGCTTTCTATTCATATATGTATTATGTGTTCCAAATATGGACCAAATCGGACCACAAATACCTTTTTTCTGAATACATCGATCCTTGCGCCACCTAGCGGCAATTTTTTTCATAGGTCCTTTCTATTCTTGTACGTATTATGTGTTCCAAATATGAGCCCAATCGGACCACAAATACGATTTTTTTTAATATCTCAATCCTTGCGCCACCTAGCGGCGATTTTTCTATTCATGTATGTATTATGTGTTCAGAATATGAACCAATTCGGACCACAAATACGATTTTTTGAAATATTTAGATCCATGCGCCACCTATCGGAGTTTTTTTCTTATTATTGCATTGTCATCTGGTTCTGAACTATATTCCACGTTTCAAGCTTGTAGCTTATCGGGAAGTTACTTAAATTTCAATTACAAAATTCGTTCACAACGGCCGTGCGGCCGGCCTGTCAAGTCAAGTTAATAAAACACTTTAATTAAAAACCATGGTACTTGTGAATTATTGGAGATAGCTAGAATATTATGAGGTCACATATGGACTTCCCGATAGATTGCAATTATACCCAGTTTAGAAGGCACGTTCTCTCATTCGTCCTCCAACTACGCGAGGGAATGCATCATTTCCATAAAAATAAATTTTGGAAATGAATGATTTCATCTGCAGATTATTCTCTTTGAATTTTTATGGATATTTGGCGAAACCGATGATGATGATATAATTTAAAAAATTTTCGTAAAACAGTCGTCGCCCCTTCTGATATATTTCTGCTCAGAAAAATCATTTGCCTTAATCTCCTAATACATTCGGAGTCGGCATAAAACATGTAGGTCCCATCCCGCCAATTTATTTATTTATTTATTTATTTACTCATATTGAAATTGTTACATTTCTTACCACTAATTTAGTATTTGGTTAAGTAACAATTTAAAAGTATTTTCAGAGTAGGAAAAGTTCAAAATTGACGAATTTGAGAGCAAGTTAAACTCTTTAAGAGCTCTGGAAAGAGGAGCATTTGCAGCATAATTAGTTCTTGCCAATCCCACAAAAAAATACGCATTATTTCTTAGGCATATATGTGGAATAGCAAGGAAAATGCGTTCTAACCGGTACGACCAATCAACAGCCCCACGGATTAAATTAAAAACAAATATTAAAGAGAGAAAAGTTCTCCTGCAGTTCAAAGTCTTAAGATTGATAAGCAAACATCTGGATTCATAGGAAGGAAAAGGAGGATCAAAATGAAGGGGACGTAGAGCGTACTTAATAAATACTTTTTGAATTTTTTCAAGACGATAAATATGACAAGCATAAAACGGCCGCCAAATAAATACGGCATATTCCAATTTCGAACGTACGAAAGTAGTATATAGTGATTTTAAAGTATATGGGTCAGTGAAATCAGAAGTGAATCGTCGAACAAAAGCCAACATCGAGTAAGCCTTAGCTATTGTAAAGTTTAAATGACTATGAAAAGAAAACTTAGAATCAAAGGTCACCTCAAGATCAGTGACCTCGGACACAGTGCTTAGTTCCGCGCCCCAATGTGGTAGGAAGTAGGAATGAGTAAACGGGATTTATAATAAGGGACATGATAGCATTTTTTAATATTTAACGCAAGTTTATTATTTTTGCACCAAGTAACTATATTATCTAGGTCCTTCTGAAGTTTAATTGAATCGGAGGGGCAAGTAATCTTGTTGAAAATCTTCATATCATCTGAGTATAGCAGGAATTGCGAAGATTCAAGGCAGCTGGCAATATCATTAATGAAAATCACAAAAAGAATAGGGCCCAGTATGCTTCCTTGAGGAACGTCTGAAGAAGCTATGAAGGGATATGAGGTCATACCATCAACTACCACGGTACAACTACGATTGGAGAGATATGATTTAATCCATTTCAAAAAAACAGAATGAAAACCAAAACAATGTAATTTCGATAGTAGAATACTATGATTAACTTTATCGAAGGCTTTTGAAAAGTCGGTATACACGGTATCTACTTGGGCTCGATTAATAAAAGCGTCGATGCAGTATTCCGAAAACACTGCCAGGTTAGACGTGGTTGATCTTCCCGACATGAAACCATGCTGATCTACAGAGATTAGCCGACTTATTGAGAAAATATTTTTTTCTTTTACAATACATTCGAAAATTTTTGAGACAGTAGATAATTTAGAGATCGGTCTGTAATTAACAATATTGTTTTTATTGCCAGTTTTGAAAATGGGAGTGATAAACGTAATTTTCCATGAATCAATGAACTCCCCTTGCGCGAGGGATTTATTAAAAAGCAGCCATAGAGGGTAGGCGATAGCAGAACTGTTTTTGAAAAGGAGAGACGACAATCCATCAACATCAGTCTGTGATGACAATTTTACTTGTTGAATCCCCCTTTCAACATCGTCTAAAGTGAGCTCGAGACCACCAAAATTTAAAATAGAATCAGCAGGAGGAAGCCAGTTATTACTCACGGCCGAGTCTGGGTCAAAATTTGAACTAAAAAAATCAGCGAAAAGATTCGCAGCATCAGATGAAGAGTCTGCTTGCTTATCAGTGAAGGACACAACGGAGGGAATACTTGAACAGGATTTTATAGACTTAACATAACGCCAGAAAGCCTTGGGATTCAATTTTATATCTGCCTCAAAGTTACGCACATATTTCTTCTTCAAATCCTTGCTCAATGACTTAAACTATATTAAGTACTGCAAATACTTTTCTTTATGAGAAGGCAAGTTTGATTTTTTAAATTTATTATAAAAATTGTTCCTTAAATTCTTAAGTTTTTTCAACTCCTTAGTAAACCAAGGAATTTTATAAGCCCTTTTTTTGGCTCTCGGGATGTTGTCACTACAGATAGTGCTTAAATTATTCTTAAATATATCAAAACAACCTGAGACTTCAACCCCAGTAAATAGCATATCCCAGTCAATAGAATCAATTGCCGTATTGACAACATCGACATCGTAATTTTTAAAGCAAAATTTTGAAAAAGAGTCCTCACAATAAGTATTAAATTCGTAAAATTCCAAATGAAGAACAAGCGGTACATGATGCAAACCAGGAG
This sequence comes from Eurosta solidaginis, assembly GCF_040869045.1. Taxonomy (NCBI): domain Eukaryota; kingdom Metazoa; phylum Arthropoda; class Insecta; order Diptera; family Tephritidae; genus Eurosta; species Eurosta solidaginis. The sequence continues at coordinate 248,353,040 of NC_090319.1, read as the reverse complement.
TAGACAAAGGGTCGAGGCACTCCTGGGTAGAAAAATGTATATCGCTTAAAAAGATAGGGTCCAAAATTCTATGAAAAGTATTATAAAAACTGTTGACTTGACTAAGGTCACATTTTGAAAAATTATCAATCAAGTATGTTTCAGCAAGGGTAGGTAGGTTGAACTGGCCGGTCCATGAGGACCTCACATAGACTGATTGAGTCCGTAGTGTTACCAGAAGTTTGTTTTAACGACCAAACTGAAAAACCCTATCAAAAACCAGGACCTATGTTATAAAATAACTCCGTCCTCTTGGCAAATACTAGAAGCTTCCTAGGACTTAAGCCACTTGTTGCTTCTAGATCTGACAGCTGTATCACTCCTAATAGCTGGACTCTTAGCCTGGCAAGTGCAGGGCACGAGCACAGAACGTGCTCGATCGTTTCCTCCTCCAACCCGCACTTCCTACACCTGCTATCACTGACCAAGCCTAATTTAAAGGCATGTGACGCCAGAAGGCAGTGTCCAGTCAGAATACCCGACATGAGTCTACAGTCCTCTCTTTTTAATGATAGAAGCAACTGTGTTAGTCTAAGGTTGTAAGACCTACACATAATCTTCGACACTTTACAGCCCCGCGCTTGAACCCACGCCTTTCCTGCTTGGTCGATCATGTGCACCTCTCGCCTTCGCTTAATCTCGTCCAATCTAATTGGGACGTCTACGGAGCAAGCTTCAAGGGATGCGCCCTTTTTAGCTAATTCGTCCGCTTTTTCATTCCTATCTATTCCCATATGCCCTGGGACCCAATATAGATGTATGCTTCTCCCTGTCCCGATTCTCTCCAGAGACTGCTTACACTCTAACACGCATTTAGATGCTGTGCTATGCGAGATTATTGCCTTAATTGCTGCTTGACTGTCAATATAAAAGTTAACACGGTTGCAGCTTAAGCTATTCTCTTCCAGGGTTTCTACTGCTTTGGTTACGGCTAACATTTCCGCTTGGAAAACGCTACAGTAATCCGGAAGCCTGTAGGATCTGCTTATTTCCGGATCAGCGCAGTATACCGCAGACCCTACTCCTTCCACTATTTTGGAACCATCGGTGTACACATGTATCGCCTCGTCCGCCATTTGCGCACCCTTGCGCCAACCGTCCACCTCTATTGTGGCCTTAAGATCTCCCTCAAAGTGCAGGTAGGGAATCATGTAGTCTGTTCGTCTTGTGACTGATGACGTTATACTACTATGGCCATATGGTCGGCGCTCAAGCTGCCCCGAAGCATCGAGCCTGGTTGCGGTCGTTAACGCTTTGTTCTTTGCTACCAGGTCTACAGGTGAAATGTGCAGAATGGCATACAGTGCAGCCGTCGGGGTTGTTTTCAGGGCTCCCGTAATGCAAAGCATCGATAGTCTGCATACCCCCTCTAATTTTTTGAGGTATGTTGTTTTTTGTGTGGCTTTCCACCAAACAAGAACTCCATAGTATAGAATAGGGCTTACAATCGCTGTAAAAACCCAATGAGAAAGAGAGGGCGATAGGGCCCACGTACACTCCAGCATTCTTTTACATGCATAGAGTGCCGTTGAGGCCTTCTTGACCCTCTCCTCCACGTTGAGCTTCCATGACAGCTTACTGTCTAGGATGATTCCTAGATATTTTGTGCAAGGTTTCTCCTGTAAGGTCACCGCTCCTAACTTAGGCCTGGTCCAATTTGGGGCCTTGTACCTCTTTGTAAACAAGACCATATCCGTCTTCTCCGCATTGACTTTCAGCCCGACATTAGATGCCCAGGTATGAACATCCCGAAGCGCCCGATCCATCAAAGAACTAATCGTTGGAAGGCATTTTCCACTTATGACAATTGCAACGTCATCTGCGTAAGCCGTAAGTTTTACGGGTCCCTCATCGAATTGCCTGAGCAGTTGGTTGATGACCAGTGTCCACAGCAGAGGTGATAGCACCCCTCCCTGCGGCGTGCCCCTGTCCACTGATTTCGTGGCCTCGTACAATCCCCATTGTGATGTAATCTTTCTGCAATTTAACATGCAGCCGATCCATCTGATTAAGGCAGGATGTATTAATGTAATTAAGACCATCCATAATCGCCCATTTTGCAACATTATTGAAAGCCCCGGCAATGTCCAAGAAGACTCCTAGAGCATACTCCTTATATTCCAGGGATTTCTCTATGCTTATTACCACCCTATGCAATGCGGTGTCTACCGACTTGCCTTTGGTGTACGCATGTTGTGTTTTGGAGAGCAGCTTTTCATCCACGTTGGACTTTATGTACACATCTATCAGCCTCTCAAAGGTTTTGAGCAGAAATGAAGTTAAGCTAATGGGTCTATAATCTTTGGCAAACACGTCACCTATCTTTCCCGCCTTTGGTAGGAAAGCTACACGAGAAGTTCGCCAAGAGTGCGGTACATGATTCAGTCTTATGCACCCATCGAATATTATTTTAAGCCATTCCACGACCGCCCTACTTGAGACTTGTAGCATGGCCGGGAATATACCATCTGGGCCCGGCGATTTAAACTTAGAAAACGTCTTCACTGCCCACTCGATCTTCGTATCGGTCACCAAGCTCGGCACCACTAGCTCCGTGATCGAAGTGTGAGTGATGCCTGCTGGTTCTTCTAAACCGTCTCCCGATGGGAAATGTGTATCGAGAAGCACCTCAAGGGATTCCTCACTATCACGTGACCATTCCCCGTTCTCTTTCTTTATTAGTCCCTGGACTATGTTTCCCTTTGCTAGGACTTTTTTCAACCGTGCTGTTTCACTGGAGCACTCTATGTCCCTACAGAAACTTTTCCATGAGTTTCTCTTCGCCCTGGTAATTTCACGCTTGTAGATCCTCAGTAGATCCCTGTACTCGTCCCGACACGCTTCGCTTTCCGCGGTCTTTGCGAGTTTAAACATTTCTTTTACCTGTCTTCTTAGAAGACTCAGCTCATTGCTCCACCATGGCGGCTTTGCTTTTCCTCTGAATCTTCTTAGAGGGCAAGCTTTGTTATACGCAGTCATAAGCGTCCTTGTTAGGAATTCATTCGACTCCTCCAGTTCCTCTACATTAGCAACCTCTTTGGGTTGTCCCAGTTTTGTTTCTACATGTTTCTGCAATTTAGTCCAATTCGTTGCCCTAGGGTTTCTAAAGGTTCCTCCCTTCTCTACCCTCTTTAGTGGGATGCTGAAGATTATATACGCATGGTCGGAGAAGGATGGTCTATCAAGAACCATCCAATCATACCTTGATATATCACGCTCGGAGCTCAATGTAATATCCAGAACATTGCTGGATGTTGGACCAATGTATGTAGGAACATTTCCCCTGTTGGCTATTTGCAAATTGGTTTGCAGGATGTAACAAAATAGAGATTCGCCTCTCTCGTTTGTATCTGCTCCTCCCCACGCATTGTGGTGCGCATTTGCATCTGCGCCTATGACCAACCGCCCTTTGCGCCCTTCCTCCTGTACTAGCCTTTTGCACTCCATCGGTGGAACCTCCGCAGCATGGGCCATGTAGCAGGACGCCAGGATAAATGCCTGCTTATTCTTTTGCTCAACGGCCACCGCTACGAGATCCTCAGTGGTGTAATTAGGCAGCATATATGAATGCAGCTGTTTCCTTACCATTACTACAGCTCGCACCCGTCCTTCCGTTTGCGCGTAGTAAACGCCAAACCCGCGCGCGCTAAGTCCAGAAACCTTTCCTCCCGATGAGAGCCACGGCTCCTGGATCAGCGCCACGTCAAACGAACCCTCCTCAAGGGTTAGGAGGAGTTCGCTCGATGCCACTTTACTGTGTTGGAGGTTTATCTGTAGGACTCGCAGCACCATTAGGCTGTTTGTCCCCCTCCAGCACCATCGTCTTGACGTCGTCGTCCTCCTCTTGCCCTTTGGTTTACAGTATTCGAGGCCCCCTTCAGCCCCTCGTGAATGTTGTGCCGTGTGTTCCTCTGTGCGAGTCACAGCACCATTTAGCGGTTGGTCCTCTTCTAGCACGTTCGTGGTGACGTCGGGGACCTCCACCTGTCTTTTTTCCCTTAGGCTTCTGAGGTCCTTTTCGACTTCGCCCACTTCCAGCGTGTTAGGATTTTTATCCTCGGGACTTCTTTTCCTGAGTCGCATGTAAATTTTGCCAGTGCCAAAGGACATTTTGCCAAGCTGCGTGTACAAAATATCCTCCGCCTGCTTGTTTATTTGGAAGATGTAGAACTGACCATCCTCGGTAGGCCGAGATACAGTAAGTACCTTCCAATCCTGTGTCGGTATGTTCGGATTCTGATTCTGCAGAAGTCGCAGTGTATCCTCCGACTTCATCACGCATGGTATCCATACGTTAACTTTTGGTACCGTGGGGATTTGCGCTTTATCCACCACCTCAAACCGCGCGTTCGTTCCTTGCCTTTGGAGGTTTGGAAAGACTTCCTCCAGCCACCGCAAGCTCGCGATGTTGTCGCACGCTATCATCTTCACACCATTATACCATCCCCCCGAATCAAAGGTTGGAAGGGGCTTACTTGGTTGTTCCCGCATCATCTTAAGCATTAAGCTAATAAGCTCCCTTTCCACAGATCTCCACCTTTCAGTAGTCATTTGTCCGAACGGGCTGCTACGATCAACCAGCGCTACAGTCAGTGACTGCTTTGCCACATCACTCATCTTCTCGGGAAAAGCAGGAGTCTTAGTGTTATCTCCCTTTGGCACCTCCGAGAACACCGGAGTCTTCCCGTTAACTCCCTTTAGCGCCTCCGAGAAAGCCGGAGTCTTAGCGTTATCTCCCTTTGGCTTATCTCCTACTTCCGTAGTTGGAACTTCCCTATGACTGGCAGCTTTCGAGGTAGTTGCTACCTCGCTATTGGAACCCATCTGTTTTACAGCTTTGGGCCTACTTGTCTTGTCTATGCGACTGCCCTGCCTCGCGGCTCTAGGACTGGGTCCTTTCTGCCTCTTGAAAGCAGGCTTGTCGCCTTCTGCCGAACGTTGCCTCTTCATTCTGCCATTCGACGCTTCTTCCTCCTCATACCGGTTGCAGAACCGAGGATTTCTCGCACAAAACCTTTTGAACTGCCTTCGACCTACTTCTACCGCTTCATGGGCCCATTCCAAGCGCTCGACCTCCACTTCTGTTGGGTCGACCACTGCTCCCAAGCGTTGTACAATTCTTAGTGCTGCACGGTACTGCGAGAGAGCTCTTTTACTTCCTCTGCTCCGTACCCTTCTCCACTCTTCTACTCCGTTTTCATTTGTGTGCTTTTCCAACACGGAGTTCATTGAATCAGCACTACTCTCGCTCCCAGAGTCCGACGCATCGCTTAATTCGTATTTGTCGTCCTTGGATTGCGACTGAGTCCTCCTCTTTACATCCTCCTTATTACATTCCGGTAATGAGTTGTTCATCTTGGTCGTACGACCACCTGCCCGACAAGGCGGGCTCAGCGGTCCAGTATTATATACGGGGAAAGAACCGTCCGCCACAGCAGCGCCCCTTACTGCAGTAAGGCCATAAATACTTCCCGAGATGGCCCGGTATCGGGAAGGCTCCGTTCGAATACAGCCGAATTTATCCCCTGGCTGCAAATCGTCCAATAGGCACGGTCCGCATAACACCCTGGATTAGGGGGTTGGCAGTTCTTGGTCACCGACATCCCGCCGCCCTCCTATGAGGCGAAACGGCGTAGATGTCAGTCCTAAACAGCTCCGCCTCATAGTCGGGCGCTATGGAGTTCGGCTAAGCCCTCACACCAACGACAAGGTGTCTACCCTAGTGAGGGATGTTTCAGCAAAAGTATTAATAGATTTTGGGTAGAGCCCAAGGCACCCTTTATATTAGACCATTCTAATTTGCTAAGGTTGAAATCTCCGATTACGCAAACGTTTTCGTAATCAGATGCTAAGGCTACAATATAATAATATAATATAATAATAATATAAATAATAAATAATCGAAACAGCTGTCGCCTTGTCCGTCCTGATGTCACGTTGTTTAAATTTTTCCCTAATTATTAAATAAAAGGCCATTTAATTTAAAGCTGTTATGTGAACAGCAACTAAATCATAAAACAGCAGGATTTGCAATAGTAGTAAATTCATATAATATATGTTCCAGTTCAACCTATTTTGAGGTTTTGATCTCAAAATAAATTTAATTGAGCGAACAACCAGAAACAAATATGCTGATAGTGAACGTGTTTTACAATTGTAAAATACATATTTATTCGTTTTGGACGGCGCTTCTTGTTATAAGTACTAGCTTAAGTTTAAGCTAGCCCAACCCATATGCCAATCAAAAAAAACGAAAACGTATTTAATTAGAGCATATTTAATGCTTATTTAATTCGGGTAGTATCCTACTTTAAAATTTTTTTGCAAAAAAAGCATAAGAATTTGAAATTTGTTTTGGCTATGCGTGCTTCCAGACTTGGCAAGTGAAATTATTTTTCCTGCTGTTGGAACTTTTCTAACATTTTTCACAATTAAAACTGCATTATAAAAATGAATAGGAGAAAAAACTGTTAGCAATTGTTTTTCTAATACAGTTAGAATGTTTATAACAATGCTTCTAAAAATTTTTATGTGAATGGGAAATCCGAAATAATTGTCAGCTGCTAAGTCTGAAGTTCTTTTATGTTTACAAACGCAACATTTCGCTTTTGCATCAAAATTCATGAGCATGAGAAATTTCATCGTGACGTTGCAATAAGGATAATGGACAGGAAGCGACATCTATTTTTGAAAAAATCAGTTTATTAAAGATAGCGTGTCCCAACTATAAGAATTAAGTTATCTAACAAATTGAAATAAGCCATCATCCAGTGAGTTTTCTAGCTCCGTATCACGCTCAATTCTCACGGGAATGCTCTGGATCATTGGGGGACTTGAGAACCAGAGGTCGTGATATTTTTGTACATATGAGTTGTGATAGACGGATGTCGCCAATGTATTTCATCTAAAGGCCAAGCAGCGCCATCTATTTTTAAAAAAAAAGTAGGTTTATTAAAGGCAGCGTTGCCAAATTAATAATAAGAAACTAACAAATTATCTGGCTCACAAATTAAACCAGACATCTGTCTGGATTTATCTGGCTCAAATCATTGTTGTGTCATTTACATGCAAAATTAGTTATCTGGCTCATGATCTTTGACTATGGACATCTATCGGATTTATCTCGCTCCGATCATTGTTGTTGCATTTACATAAAAATTGTTTATCTGGCTCCGGACCATTCGATGGGATGACAAGGGCTATCTAGCTCAGTGGAGGTGTGTCCGAACTAAAAATTAGAACTTAGTTGTGGTGTGTCCAAATTAAAAATTGGAACCTAAAGAAATTATCTGCCCCACAAATTTCACCATTTCAGGGCTACCGGACGTTTAAAAATATTCGAAACATTTACAATTTATTACGAACAACGTACCTACTTAAATAATTTTATTTGAGTTTTTTAGCTTTTACGAATGTTATATATGTATATTCCATTAAAACAAAGGCTACAAATTCCATTTTATAGAAAAATTTGACGTACAACATATACAATGTACACCAAGATAATTCGATATAAAACTCTGAAAACAATTCATTGTATTATGTTTATTACTGATATCAAAGAACTTATAAATAAAACTGTGTGACAAAATAAAAAAAGTTTGAGTATGCCTCTTGCGATCTATACATCAAGCTGTAGGTCTGCTCGAGTATACAAAAAGTACATACTCATAATTTCCAAAAAGCCACCAAAATTTGGAGTATGGGGCCAAAACCTCTTTTTCATAGATCGAATCATATACATAAGTACTGCTTATTACCTTGTGATTTAATTAGCATTAAGCGTTATCGCCAACCCTCGATATTTTTTTAAAAACAAGTGTAATAAATTTAATTAGCTCGTATTAAATTAGCATTAAATATTGTGCAATTTAGTACGGTCTCGTTTTATGATTGGGCTGGAAAGGTGGGCTAGCTTAAGGGACCTAAACTAATGAGCACATAAATAACACAAAATTCCACACATATCCCGTCTCGATTCTGTCGTCTGGTGCTATCACGACTCTCACCCCTTTGTTTTTCTGGGCAAACCGTAGCTTATTTTGGAGCACATACATAGCACATAATTCCCACGTTTAGGTTTTTTGTTTGTCCTAGTTCTTATGAGGGGGGTCTAGCTGGACGAAAAGCTGGATTTTCAGATTTAAAAAAAAAGTACTTAAACTTCGAACAAAAATTTTTGATTTTGGGAACACATTAGCACAGAATACCTGGCCTATCAAATTTTGAATTCATCGTGGAGGGTCCAGCTTGACGGCCCTCTTATAATGTCATCTTAAGCTGTGAAATCGTTTTCACATGATTGGGTCAGGTTCTTTTGGTTTTACCAGACGAAAGTACTTCCATATTTATCACATTGTTGCTTTTGATCCATTTCCCTAAGGTAATATACAAAGAAGTTATATCACTTTTGATGGTACTTATAGCTACTAATCAACCTCACTCCTATTACCTGCAACTCAATATGTGCGTATAAAAAACAATTTACATCTTATTCACTGACATATCTTGTATACATATATACTCTTACGTATAAGACTTATTTGTAGCGTCAATAACGCCAAAGTTTACTTTGTGAAACTAGTAAGCGACATCGTGTTGAGTCAGCAATTGCTGCCACTGACGAAAAGTGCTTGTGTAATTCTTTGGCAAAACTAGAAAGATTTACCTTCGAAGAGATTTAGGCAGAGCTTTTCTTCCAACTTGCATTGAGCTTCTTTTTTTTAATTTTTCCCCACAAAATGGCTGAAGGAGACTTTTCTCCAAAAATCTTTTCATGGCAACAATACACTCTGAGTGTTTGCCAAACCACTGGCTAGGGACGACCCTGCTTATTTCATTTCATTTTTTTTCTAATTGCAAAAATGTTCCAACATTTTTAATGTTGCTTTACCCGGGACTTGAACCCAGGACCTTCGGTATGGTTGGCGGAGCACGCTACCATCACACCACAGTGTCAAGACTCATCACAACAATTTTATGTTGAAGATCGCCTACTAGTTGTATTAGCTAATTTTTTGGTCTTGTCGAAGCTACAAATAAGCCTTATCGTGAGAGTATATATTAGACTAGGTCGATTTATTAACCGATATCGCGCCATCGATTTTTCGATAGGAATTGGGCTCAGGAAAAAAAGTTCCACTACGCATACCCAAAAAAAAATAATTTTCGAGCCTGCGAAATTTCATTTTTTTTTTTACTTTTTTTTTCGAACTTTGATTTTAAGGTTTTTTCATGACGTACTAAAAAGTTTTTCATTTGATTGTAAAATTTTCATGTATACCCTGTCCGATCTTAAATTTTCCGCTAAAAACGTTGCCGATAAAAACTGTTTTCGCCAACGTTTTTAGCGGACATTTTTGGGTCGGAGAAGGTATACATATGAAATTTTTTTAGTAGGTCATAAAAAAAACCTTAAAAATCGAAGTCGAAAAAAAGTAAAAAATAAAATAAAATTTCGCAGGCTCGAAGGTATGCATAGTGGAACTTTTTTTGCTGAGCCCAAATCTTATCGACGGCGCGATCTCGGTAAACTTTCGGCCATACAAATCGACCCGCCCTAGTATACATGTATACAAGATATGTCAATGCATAATATGTTAATTGTTCTTTATACGCACATACTGAATAGCATGTAATAAGAGTCAGGTTGATTAGCAGCTAAAAATAACATTAAAAGTGCTATAACATCTTAGTTTATTGACTTGGTGAAGAGGTTCAAAAGCAGCGATGTAATGATTTAGGGATTACTTTCGTCTGGTAAAACAAAGATTCTTAATTCCGATTAAAAGCAAATAAGAAGATTTCCAAGACCAAAATAATGACGTATCAATTCCAAAAATTGGATGTCAAATAACCAAGTTACAATAAAGGAAAGGAATGAAATATATTATCCGAAACCTTCTCAACATAAGCTTTAAATTTATTAGGGGCAGACTATCAGCACTTGTTTCTTTGTATGGAAACCAACCCGGTCTAGTAACCATATGGGAATCGTGGGTTAATCCGGGTTCAATAAAATAGTATTTGTTTATAAAATGATTTTGAGAGTCTCTAAAACATAAATGTGTCAAGTTTTTTCATTCTTCTTTAAATTATGGCTCACGAAACGTAGAACAATGATTGCTCAAAAAAGAGGCGCCAATTTTCAAAATTTTTTTATTTATTCGTTTTATTATTATAAATGCACTTTAGAGGTAAAGTATCTGGATATTTAGTTATTAAAAAAAATAAATAAATGTAAGGCGCGATAACCTCCGAAGAGATCTCAGGCCGGGCTTCTCTTCCAATTTGCGTCGTGCTCCTCTTGATATTCCCTACAAATTGGCCGGACGGGACCTAAATGTTTTATGCCGACTCCGAACGGCATCTGCAAGGCTAATGAGTTTTCACTGAGAGCTTTTCATGGCAGAAATGCACGCGGAGCGCTTTCCAAACACTGTCGAGGGACGAACCCGCTTAGAAAAATTTTCTTCTAATTGAAAAACCTTATTTCTAAAATGTTGATGTTGCTTTGCCCGGGGTGTGAACCCAGGGCATACGGTGTGGTAGGCGGAGCACGCTACCATCACACCACGGTGGCCGCCAGTTAGTTATTTTTTGCCAAGATATAGCCTTTATATAAAAGTGGGTGTGGTCCTTATCCAATTTCTTCCATTTTTCACAGAAATATTTGGGGCTATAAGACACAACTATATGTATTATGTTACCGAATTTTTTCAAGAGACTTCCATAGCATTGATTTAAGAGGTCTTTCAAAGATCTTGCCTATTATATTATTCTAGGGTCCTTTTTTATATAAAATTGGGCGTGGTCCTTATCCACTTTTCACAGAAATTTTCGGGGCTATAAGTCATGTATGTATGTATTTTGTCAATATACATTTCATGGTCTTCCATAGAACTGATTTAAGAGTTTTTTTCAAAGATGCTACCCCATTATATTCGCACAGGATCATTTATATATCTTTTACATAAAAGTGAGGGTGGCCTTACCTGTTTCATCGGGCTGATTCTATATAACAAGGTTTATCGGTTTACCAAGTTTTGTGATGACAACTTAAACCGTTTTTGATTTATGGCCAATATTGCTTGAAAATTTAATTTTTTCAGAATCAAGCGTTGCCATGCTCCTTTTCGAAAATATTATAAAATGTATATTAGGTAGTGGTCAAAATTTCAACCTACGCATGGAATTTTGTTATTGCAATATTTACTTAATAATCACGTTTTCGAGGCTTTTTTTCGAGACAGATTTTGACCCAAATTAAAAAAGTTAAATTTTTGTAGAACCTTTCTAGTTTAGGGGTTATTTTGTAGCCTGTCAAAGCACTTGGCGTCTTATTCATCAAAATTAACTAATAAATTTGCATTGTCACTAAGCTATTACCATTCTACGACGTCCGTCGCTTTAATGATCTGAAGCCGTTATAAGATAATAGAGCGCCTGCCGAGTTCTTCGCTTTGAAGCGACCTAAAAGGTTTATGTAAACCCGCCTTGAGTGCGTGTAAATTTTTTTTTTTTTTGGTATTTCGAAATTTAATAAATTCTGCGGTATATCTATGTAACTATCATATCCGTACCACAGGATCTTTGCACGGATAACGGTTATCGATATACATACCTTCCTATATATAAATTTTAAATACTGTAAAAGCATGAGTATTAGGCGTAAGATTCGTTAAATGTAATTTGGCAGCACTGTTGTGAGCTGTGTTATTATTATGTAATATTACACGTGGCAAATTTGTTGCTAAAAATTATAGCCATCTCTATGTTCCCGCGATACAAATTATTTTGTGGAAAAAACTGATATTAACATTTAGCAATTCGTCCACATTTTTTTATTTTTCGAAAACGTGTAACACTAACGCATAACTTACTCGGGCTTGCCGTTCTATCAACGAAGAAATTAACTACCGAACAGCCCTACTTGTATTTACCACAAAAGTGACAACATAATTAAAAAAAATGCCTTTTTTTCTTTAGTCAATCATGAAAACTTTTCCATCCGTACTTATGTACATAGTAAATGTACAAGTGCCATTTTAATGAACTTTACAAGTTTTTCAAAACCACCAAACATACCAATACTAATGCGTTATGCGCCTACGTTATTCACCTGATTTTCAGGGCTTGACAACGGAAATGCACTTTACAATAGAAATTGTGTCACCTTACATCCATTTGTACATATTCATATTTATACATATACCATGGTCCATTAGGGAGTGTAAATATGTTTTCTACATCGTCATGAAATGAAACGAAATGAAAAAATTAGAACACAGGTCCAGAGGCAAATTGGCGTATGCTTCATTTCTAGGTGAGCTTTTCGTGGCGAGTGAATATTTGCATACTTTGTTTTAAAGGTTCAATAATCTAGGGCGTTGATCAGACAATTAAATAAAAATGTGAGGCGTAGCATAACCTGATTAAGGTTCAGTTGGTCTTACTTATGACTATCAATAGAAATTTGACGCGCCCAACCCTTTTATTTAATTGTCTGATCATGAATTGTCTGCCCTAGATTGATGAGGACTGGGATGACTGGTGCCTAGAACCTACCTAATTCTTTTCTAGCTTTTAGTATTATTATTACTTAATGTAAGTTTTGTTTTCAATAAAACCGTCTAACTTAAAAAATTTTTTTTTATTATTATTTTCTTCTTCAAGTTTTTAGTTTTTATTTAATTGCCTATTATTTCTCATTCTATTTAGTTCATTTAGTGACTCATTATTACATGGAGAGTCCTGATAATTTTTTACAATCTAAGTCCTCAATACATAATCCTTCCAAAGACTTTATTCGACTCAGCGCCACGTATGCTTGTCCCTCCTCAAACTCCAAAGTATTTTGATGTCACTTCTGCCGGACTGTATGTAATACTTGTTCCAAATATGAGCCAAATCCGATCACAAATACGAGTATTTTTAATATCTCGATCTTTGCCGCACCTAGCGGGATTTTTTCACAAAGCGATTTCTATTTCTGTATGTAATATGTGTTCCAAATTTGAGCCTAATCGGACCACAAATATAATTTTTTAAATATCTCGATCCTTGCGCCACCTAGCGGCGATTTTTTTATGGGTCGCTTTCTATTCTTGCATGTATTATGTGTTCCAAATATGAGCCTAATCGGAGCACAAATACAATTTTTTAAATATCTCGATCCTTGCGCCACCTAGCGGCGATTTTTTTGTAGGTCGCTTTCTATTCCTGTATGTATTATGTGTTCCAAATATGAGCCAAATCGGATCACAAATACGTTTTTTTTTGAATATCTCGATCCTTGCGCCACCTAGCGGCGATTTTTTCTTATTATTGCATTGTCATCGGATTCTGAACTATATTCCAAGTTTCAAGCTTATAGCTTGTCGGGAAGTTACTTAAATTTTAATTACAAAAGTCGTAAACAACGACGCGCCGGCCTCTACACAGAGTCAAGCTAAATAAAACCGTTTAAAAAATAACACCGGTTATGCCTAGGAATAATCCTAAAGTTAAAACACACGAAGTTTAAAAGGGAAGGTAAAGTATTACAAGCTTCGTTATCTCAAAAGTGTATCGAAAAAGCGACAAATATACCAGCCCAGCCCCCACCCCCCAAAAACAGTATCAAGTGCACAGAAAAGCATGCAACATTTAATAACATCTGGACATAAAGAATAACCGCCTAAGTCCCATGTAAATGTATAGGAGTTAGGCTTTTAGTCCTTCTCACCATATGGTACACTAAATGTTGCATACTTTCTGCGCATTGATACTGTTGCATATATTTTTGGCGATGGAGTTTTAGCGTTCGCGAAGGTTGGAATTTGAGGACAGGTGAGCTTCCTTCAAAATTACGCATGCGCGAAATCGACTTCAGAAATTTGCTCTAGTCAACTTTGTTCTTAGAATTGCATATAGAATCCAAATCTGTTTTAAACGATGTCGAAAAAACAGCTCCATGCATACTGGCGCACCCTAATGTACATATATGCCTGCTTAAATATACATACATATTATAATGAGGTTACGCGAATGAAGAGAGAAATTGAAGCTATGTGCATTTTTGTTTATTTACGAACAAATAGATACATATGTACGTACCCAGATATGTTAAAAATTATTAAAACACTGCCATGATAACAATGAATATAATTATGCATGTGCATAAGTACAGTTGATCACATTCACATTGAAGTAGCACCCTATCCGGTCGTCAATTCGATATTTTACAACTCTCTCCACTCTCAGAACTTAGCCATATGTCAGAATTTTTTTCAAAAACGCCCCAATTCACGACCAAATGTTTCGAATTTTTAAATAAAATTCGAAGTAGGCGTTTTTCAAAACAATTCTGAAAAAGGTCGTCTTGAAAAGTTTTTTGAGATATAGCGTTTTTGAAACGCTAGCCAAGATATAGTATAAATAATATTGTCTAATGGAACGATTTTGCTTAAACTGTTTTTAAATTGGGTTTGGAGACAACCCGGTTCCTGTGTTGTGATATCTTCTGTACCCCTTTCTTTCTGGACCGCCTTTTTCACGGTGAATATATACATAAATACCATTTTCAAAGAATTTCTGTAAATTGGATACAGTTTACCACGACTAGGGTGGTTTTCGAAAAGTGGCACTCTAACTTCACATGAAATTAGCGTGCCGGTCGATATTTTCTAAAATATAGTCCCGGCAAAGTTTTTTGCTTCACGGACAAATTACGACAATTTACCCCATAGTTAATTTTTTCCACGTAGAAGTTATCTTGCCAACTTCAGAGATCAATTTTCTCTGATTTCACTTTTTAAAGTTTACTGGCTTTCTGCTATGGACGGCAGTGTAGTGACATCATTATCGCAGAACGAGAAAGCTTTTTGTCTTTACTTAAACGATATTTTTCTGGTTTCTGAAACTACCTGCAAACTCTTTGGACAAGGAAAAGTTGAAAAAGGTGTTTACGTTATGAGCGTTTAATCGAATCCAAATTTCTCCGGAACCTTCAAAAGGCTAAAAGTTGTATAAACCTGTAATGTGCGCAATTTCCTTTAAAGAACGGGTATTGGCATTGCTTTCTCTTACAATTTCGTAGTTTCATTCTCAAAGGCTATCAGGTCTGTTTATGTTTGTTTTTTGCCTGGTATCCGTTTTAAAATTTTCTTCAATTCACGTCCTAGAATCCTGTAGGGAAGTCAGTAAATAGTGATCCAAATTTCTGGTTCGGAACTAGACCTCCAGCAGCAAATAAGTACTAGTTCGATAGTAACTCGATTTTCTCTAGTTCATGAACCGACAGTTTGGTATATTTGATATATATGATACTCATCTAAAAAAAAAACAATGATACTAGCTTTAAGGAGCTTCCACTTTCACTTTACCTTCTTCCCCCCTAAAGCCTTTTCCTTTCGTTAACTCCATAGCATACTGGTAAGCAAAATGGCTGGAAAATGGTTTCCCATAGATTCAACGCAGTACATAGTACAAGCACTATAGTGATTTCGAAAAATACTTGTGAAAACTGAGTTATTAGGGTTATATGCCCAACCTTGGTTCGGAACTATCGAAAACGGGGAAAAAATCGTACTAGAAGCACAATGTAGAGTTTCAGTTTAGTTCGGAACCAACAAAATAGTACCAACAACCGGACTAGATCTGTGCTAACGATTTTTTAACTAGTTGGGAATTAACTAGTCAATAAACAACTGGTTCTAAATTTGGATATTTTAACTAGTTTGGAACTAGAGAAAAGGTAATGCAACATGGACAATTTCCACCCCCTAGGATATAGCAATGTTAAATTCTCCAGTTTAAAAACTAGTAGTAGGTCCGAATGCACTAAAAGTGCACCTGTTTTGTCCTAGAGATTTTCCCTATAGGGAATCTACTCTAATTTAAATCGAAACATGTTCTCAAGTTGCGAAAACCAGGGGCTTTATTCTGTAACCCGCTTCAAAAAAAAAATGAGATAAAAAAGGTGTCAAATTACATACAAATATTGTTTTACAAATTCAAATTTTTTTTTTTAAGGAAACAGAAACGGTTAAGCGGAGGAAAACATTTTTTCATGCTCATACGCTTCCAGAACGAGGGGATAAACTCACCCATTCTATATATTTCCTCCAGAATCTCCTAAGGGATGATTCATTGCAATGACATCGCCTTCGATTTTCATATATCGGATCATTTGCAGTTTGTAGACAACTATCTTAATATTTTACCTTAATTTTATAAAATACCGTTGCGTTCATGAAAATGCTGGGGACTTACTAACTTTCTCGCCCTTACATATCACCAAATGAGCTGAGGTATTATCAGGTAGGTGTAAATTTTCACTGAAAAGGTTTTTATGGAAGAAGTAAAATAAAAAATAGGCACTAGGCGGGATAACCTCTGAAGAGATTTTGGGCCGCACTTCTCTTCCAGTTTGCGTCGTGCTCTTTTTAATTTTCCATACAAATTAGCATGTAGGTCCCGCTTTACTCCGACTCCGAACGGCAGCTGCAGGGCAGATACATAAGTTTTCACTGAGAAACTTTTCACGGAAGAAGTACACTCGGAGTAACAACTGCCGAAGGACGGCCCGGCTTCGAATTAATTTAGCTCACGTTTTCAATGAACAAGTCCTTGTATTGTTTGACGACTTTCTAAATTGATCCACTATAATTGGACAATAGTGTTACTGTATAACAATTCCGAATTGACCGAGCGGAAGCATTAAATGGTGAAATATAAACAAGAATTCGATTCTTCTTAAAGCTGACAATGATATACTTTGTTATGATATTTTGATTCGTACCGTAAAAGAATTTCTCAGCTAAACAAAGAACTTTTTTATACAATAAATTATTTGAAAAAATATTTTTTTTAATTATCCCTGTAGGAATATCTAACAGCATCGACTTTTATTTCACTTATTTTCGCTGGCTTTTATTAACACGCTTTTATTAGCTTGACCTGTATCTATCTATGTATCCATGTATGTATGTAACGGAATCTTTGAGCTTGATTTCCACCGGTTTCTAGAAGTTTGATTAATTTGAAACTTTGCATACGTATCAAGGACCGATGACAATGCAATTATTTGAGAACATATTCCCATTATCCTTATTAACACGCTTATATTAGCTTCACTTGTATGACGCTTGTTTGTAACTCTCTTGCCTAGGCGCGCAAAGGAGGGTTAGACCCATCTAGCGGCAATTAGCGGCAAAACGAGTTGTGCTTAATAGCGGAGACACGAACCTCTGTGCTACGATGCTATCAACAGCAATATGGATTGTAGATACTAAAACAGCACGATATTTGCGTGTTTTTTAGTTTTTTTAAACTACATTTATATTATATGTTTTCAGTCGTTCAGTGTTCATTTCGGGAACTGTATCTAAAAATATTTCAAACCCTTGATATTTACTACAATCAATCGAAAAGCTTAAAGTTTTGGCTAAGAGTACATTTCAATTCTGGCACAGTGTTAATCTTGACCCGCAAAAAAAAATATTCCTCATATTTGACAATCTTATTTCTAGCAGGAAAAATGTTTAGCAACTTAATATTGACACACAGGCTCACAGAGTATATTAATTTTGTGCGCATAACGGTACCCCGCAACGGCATAAACTAATCGAGTTAGATATAGACTTCTATATATAAAATTGATCTGGGCAAAAAAAGAAATTCATTTAGCTATGTCCGTCCGTCCGTCTGTCCGTAAACACACATTTTAAAATGTTTAGCTTTTATATATGTATAATCTATAAGATCTTCCTAATCGCCCCCCCCCCCCCCCCCCCTCCTCTAAATCTGCAATTTACTATACTTCGGTTGAAATATTTTATGAACTGAATAGTTTAGCAATTTCCATTTGTTTCGCTGTGGGTAAAGAAGAAAGAATTACGTACTTTTCGCTGAAATTTGGCAGCCTTGGTCACTATTTCATGATCATGGTTGCCGCACTACATCTTTTTTGTGGACGAAAATTCCTTTTGAAAAAACAAAAGGACCAATATTTTTAAAATATCACAAACAATTATTTATATAGGCCTTCGCGAATTTCAGTCCCTACATCGCGTTAATGTGTTACTATTTGGCAGCAGTAATACATTCACGCCAGGAAATCTCCATTATTTTGGGAATTGTGGCACGCTCTGACTTATACTATACATAATTCTACATAGAGATAAAAAAATATGTAAAATTAAGTCAACCTATAGTTCTTTGGGAAGCTCTTTGTAGTTGATGGAACCTATCTTCCTCCGGTCCGAAATTCTGTTAATGCAGCAGAAATGCTTTGAAAGTCGAGGGCTCGTACTTTATGAACAATGTGGAGAGTTGCTTAAATGTAGATACACTTTTAGTATTTTTCAGCTAAGATAACTAATAAAAATAGTCGTGAATTCGCCTAATGGACACATTTATAATGTTTCAAAACCTGTATAAGAGCTTTCAATACACGACCCGAAAAACCGGAATAATAAGATATCCTTTCCAACAGGTTGTTTAGGGTTCACAATAAGCGTAAATTTTTCATGAAACATAAACTTTCTCATTAAGATCAATAAAAAACAAGTAAGGAAGGTTAAGTTCGGGTGTAACCGAACATTACATACTCAGTTGAGAGCTATGGTGACAACATAAGGGAAAATAACCATGTAGGAAAATGAACCGAGGGAAACCCTGGAATGTGTTTGTATAACATGTGTATCAAATGAAAGGCATTAAAGAGTATTTTATGAGGGAGTGCGCCATAGTTCTATAGGTGGACGCCATTTAGGGATATAGCCATAAAGGTGGATCAGGGTTGACTCTAGAATGCGTTTGTACGATATGGGTATCAAATGAAAGGTATTAATGAGTATTTTAAAAGGGCGTGGACCTAAGTTCTATAGATGGACGCCTTTTCGAGATATCGCCGTAAAGATGGACCAGGGGTGACTCTAGAATGCGTTTGTACGATATGGGTATCAAATGAAAGGTGTTAATGAGCATTTTAAAAGGGAGTAATCCTTAGTTCCATAGGTGGTCGCCGTTTCGAGATATCGCCATAAAGGTGGACCAGGGGTGACCCTAGAATTTGTTTGCACAATATGGGCATCAAACGAAAGGTGTTAATGAGTATTTTAAAAGGGAGTGGGCCTTAGTTCTAATGGTGGACGCATTTTCGAGGTATCGCAATAAAGGTGGACCAGGGGTGACTCTAGACTTTGTTTGTACGATATGGGTATCAAATGAAAGGTGTTAATGAGTATTTTTAAAAGGGAGTGGGCCTTCGTTTTATAGGTGTTCGCCTTTTCGAGATATCGCCATAAAGTGGACCAGGGGTGACTCTAGAATTTGTTTGTATGATATGGGTATCAAATGAAAGGTGTTAATGATTATTTTAAAAGGGCGTGGGGCTTAGTTCTATAGGTGGACCCCTTTTCGAGATATCGCCATAAAGGTGGACCAGGGGTGACTCTAGAATTCGTTTGTGCAATATGGGTATCAAACGAAAGGAGTTAATGAGTATTTTAAGAGGGAGGGGGCCTTAGTTCTATAGGTGGACGCCTTTTCGAGATATCGCCATAAAGATGGACCAGGTGTGACTCTAGAATGCGTTTGTACGATATGGGTATCAAATGAAAGGTGTTAATGAGTATTTTTAAAAGGGAGTGGGCCTTCGTTCTATAGGTGTTCGCCTTTTCGAAATATCGCCATAAAGGTGGACCAGGGGTGACTCTAGAATGAGTTTGTACGATATGGGTATCAAATTAAAGGTATTAATGAGAGTTTTAAAAGGGAGTAATCCTTAGTTCCATAGGTGGACGCCGTTTCGAGATATCGCCATAAAGGTGGGCCAGGGGTGACTCTAGAATTCGTTTGTGCAAAATGGGTATCAAACGAAAGGAGTTAATGAGTATTTTAAGAGGGAGTGGGCCTTTCTGGACCAGGGGTGACTCTAGACTTTGTTTGTACGATATGGGTATCAAATGAAAGGTGTTAATGAGTATTTTTAAAAGGGAGTGGGCCTTCGTTCTATAGGTGTTCGCCTTTTCGAAATATCGCCATAAAGGTGGACCAAGGGTGACTCTAGAATGAGTTTGTACGATATGGGTATCAAATTAAAGGTATTAATGAGAGTTTTAAAAGGGAGTGGTGGTAGTTGTATATGTGAAGGCGTTTTCCAGATATCGACCAAAATGTGGACCAGGGTGACCCAGAACATCATCTGTTGGATACCGCTAATTTATTTATATATGTAATACCTGCCAAGATTTTAAGGGTTTTTTATTTCGCCCTGCAGAACTTTTTCATTTTCTTCTACTTAATATGGTAGGTGTCACAACCATTTTATAAAGTTTTTTCTAAAGTTATATTTCGCGTCAATAAAAGAATCCAATTACCTTACCATATTTCATCCCTTTTTTCGTATTTGGTATAGAGTTATGGCATTTTTTTCATTTTTCGCAATTTTCGATATCGAAAAAGTGGGCGTGGTCATAGTCGGATTTCGTTCATTTTTCATACCAAGATAAGGTGGGTTCAGATAAGTACGTGAAGTGAGTTTAGTAAAGATATATCGATTTTTGCTCAAGTTATCGTGTCTCCTTTTGATTTCTCCCAAACGGATTTGGACGTCTGTCGTCGATTCAACGAGTGTTACACCCTCCTTTAAGGCTGTAATTTCCGCCTGAAATGAAAGACGCTGCAGTAATCTGGCAGCCTGTAGGATCAACTTATTTCTGGAACGACACAGTAAACTGCAGACCCGACCGCTTCCATTAATTTCGAACCATCCGTATAATATGTTTACTATCTTTTTAAACGGTTTTATTTAGCTTAACTTGCAGGCCGGCCGGCCGCACGGCCGATGTGAACGAATTTTGTAATTAAAATTTAAGTAACTTCCCGAAAAGCTACACGCTTGAATTTTGGAATATAGTTCAGAACCCGATGACAATGCAATAATATGAAAAAAAATCCGATAGGTGGCGCACGGATCGAGATATTCAAAAAAATCGTATTTGTTGTCCGATTAGGCTCATATTTGGAACACATACCTATTAGCTGTGTTTTTTTTCAAGTCTATATACGTTTACGCTTAAACTTTATATGGACTGCTAAGCGACAAACTTTAAATACACCTCAGAAATTGCTACGCATAAAATTAGTACTAGTAAATTTCAATACGCATTATACTCAGATGTAACTGAAATATGTGTCCATGTTCCACCCTCTGCACTAATTCCATGTATTCTATGCGCGTCCACTATCTATCACAACTGATTCAGCTATATGTTATACACAGAAATACAACAGGGGGTTGTGTCTTCGCTTTTCGGTACACTCTGTAGCTGTAGCTAGTTGTCTAACCACTAGATGGGTCTCCTAAGCATTATCTAAGCGAGGATAGGCGTTTTTTTTTTTCAGGCGCAAACGAAACGTATACGCGTGTAAAAAAACACGGCTTTTATATACAGAAATAGAAATCACTTCATGAAAAAAAATCCTGCTAGGTGTGGCAAGGATCGAGGTATTAAAAAACTCGTATTTGTGGTCCGATTTGGCCCACATTTGGAACAAATATTCATACAGTCCGGTAGAAGTGACATCAAAATATTTTGGAGTTCGAGGAGGGGCAAGCATACGTGGCGCCGAGTAGAATAGAGTCTTTGGAAGGATTATGTGACCTAGATTGTAACAAATTGTCAGGAAATAGTCCTTGTAACAATGAGTCACTAAATGAACTAAATAGAATGTGAAATAATAGGCAATTAAATAAAGACTAAAAAGTTGAAAATAAAATAATAAAACAAAATTTTAATTTAAACGGTTTTATTGAAAACAATACATTAAGTAATAATAATACTAAAAGCTAGAAAATAATTAGGTATGACCTAGGTACTAGTCATCACACTCCTCATCAATCTAGAGCGTTGATCAGACAATTAATTAAAAGCGTTGGACGCGTCAAATTTCTATTGATAGTCATAAGTAAGACCAACTGAACCTTAATAAGGTTATGCTCGCCTCATATTATTTAATTGTCTGATCAACGGCCTAGATTGATGAGGAGTGTGATGACTAGTACCTAGGTCATACCTAATTATTTTCTAGCTTTTAGTATTATTATTACTTAATGTAAGTATTGTTTTCAATAAAACCGTTTAACGTAAATTTTTTTTTATTATTTTATTAATAATTACTGTTGTACTAGAAAAGATCTCAACATCTTGTTGTACTAATGTATTCTTTAACAAATACAAATACACCGTGTACACGTGTATAGGGTAATTTTGCTACATTCCTAGTCTGTATTTTACGGACATTTGTACAAATGTTAACGCTTTTATATCGGAATTCGTGTATGTGAATAATGTGCAAATTTCTGCTCGGTATATAATTACATGTGACCCGGTTTATAGCAGACCCAATTTGATGTGCCAAAACTGAGCGCAGTAAATGCAATCGTTGGCTAGATTCGCCATACAAAAAATACAATGTTTAAGTCGAGTACCTACGTCTCGTCGCCCTATGCCGGAAATATGATAGTTAAACATGAAAATGTTGGGAAATCTTGTTCTAATAAAAGTTTATTGTTTTCGAAAACCTTCGTATACATGGGTGATTTTATACAAAGTGTCATATTATTATACTACTCACAATCTCTCATTGCTTTATGGATATAATTAAAGATCTAATAAAGGAGTTCATTAATATATTCCTTTATTTTTTAATTAAATTTTGGATTTGGGCATATATCTATTGTAGATAACTCTATAAAATAAAATAGTCTTCAAGCTGTTATTCTTTTTTTTACGTTCAACGGCCTTATTTTGTTACTGTTTTATTTTTTATTTCCTTTATATTAAGTCGGTCGAATGTTTGTCCGTATATTCATACCAAATCTTGCAATCGATTTTTAAGTAACTTCTCATTGAGCTACAAGCGTTAAACTTCACAGATAGGTTAAGACACCCTGACAATGAAACCGGAAATAAATTTCCGTTAGGTGGCGCACGGATCGAAATAATTTGATGAGAATTTGGAAATATGAAACCGTTTTTCAACTAACTTCTCGATTAGCTAGAGATTTGAAATTTCAAACTTAATTCAGAGGCCGATGACAGTACAGGTTAGGTTAGGTTAGGTTAGGTGGTAGCTGCCCTGATAAGGGAAGCTCACTTGGACAACATGAAGGTCCGTTGTGATACCACATACAATAAAATAACGGTGACGTAGATATAGCTACTTAGATAATCGTTGGGTAGCAACGATAAAGCTCCGTATGATACCGATCTCAACTTTGGATAAATCCTCGGGAGATCTAAGTGAGGCGCGACCGAAGTACTTTCGCCTAGTTCTGGCAAAAGCTGGGCAATCAAGCCTAAACGGATTTGGTGCCCTGTAAAAACCCCTATTAACCATTGATAGGCGAGCCTTAGTGAACCCAATTATTTCGGCAGACCTCCTGACATCCACTTTCGGCCAGAAAGATATTGCTATCCTGTAAGAGGTGGTGTCCGCCCAACATTTGCTGAGCTGACTCGACGCCCAGCTGGAGTAGCAAACCACAGGTGGCCAACGGAATCCCGAAATCCCTACAGACATCTTTATCCGGTTCAGTTGTACCGATTCGGGCTAAGAGATCCGCTTGACAGTTTCCCGGGATATCACTATGACCCGGGACCCAGATAATCTTAATTGTAAAATAGTTCGAAGCAATCGCAAGCGAGGTCGGGCACTCACAGACCACCCTCGATCGCACTGTAGTTGAGCTCAAGGCCTTGATAGCCGCTTGGCTATCAAAGTAGATGTTAAATTCCCGTTCAGAACGGAGGGAATTTTGCGATCAATCTTTAAGTAACTTCGGTGGCGCACTGATCGAAATAATAAGATGAGAATTTGGAAATTTGAATCCGGCTTTTGAGTAACTTGTCGATGAGCAAGAGACTTGATATTTTAAACTGAATTCAGAGGTCGATGGCAGTATAAAAATACAATAAGAAAAATCGTACGGAACTGGGGGAATGTAGCGATTAATTTTTAGGAGACTTCCCATTGAGCTACAATCTCCATACGTAGTTGAGAAGTCGGTGACAATACATAAAAGGGGAAAAATCCGATAGGTGGTACACGGATCGAGATATTTAGGATTCTCGTCCGAATTTGGAAAATTTTGGGATTGAGTTTTAAGAAGAAGATTCAATACCAAGCATTCAAATTCTACTTAATGTACCAGAGATAGAGATACTTAGAGATATTTAGAAAATACATACAGAAAACGGGAAACTTCCAATCGATTTTTAAATGAATTATTGTTTGTGCTAGACTAGGAATTATGGAACTAAACAAATGTTCGATTCGTTGCGCTAGGACTGAGATATCTACATTATTTTAATTGATGGTCTACTTTGCATGAATTATAAATTTTATTAAGGCAGCGTAACTCTGCGCAGTGTTGAGTTATTGAGTTGATTCCGAGCAGACATCTGTAAATCGGTAATCGAAAGTTTCTCCTAGTCAACACTTCCACTCAATTCATAACAAGTATTGCATCCATTCTGAATTAATTAATCCTTTATTTGGTATTCAAAAGATACCCGGGTCCATATTTTATGTCCCAGGATCCTAGGTGCCTAGGGGATTAAAATGTTAGACCTCGACAGTGGTTCATAAGTAAAACGAGCACTAAAATACAGACTGCAGACAAAAATTCTAAAAACTGTTGTTTTTGTTTCCGTTGGTCCAAATATGACCCCGCTTGTCAATTTTTCATAAATATCTTCAACGTAAAGATCTTGATAATTGGATTATACATATGCGAGATTTTTTCCACTTAGTAATGATGTATGGAATTAAACAAAATTCAAATTACTTCATAAATAATTTAATACCACGAATAATACTTAAGTACTATAAATAATCTGTCATCGGTTTCTAACACTTTTCGAAATACTAATAAAATAGATCTAGATCTGATATATTCTATATAATGGAAAACCCATCTGAGGAAAAGTACCCACCACAGATAGAATTTAAATATGTTTTTTGAAAAGTCTTTGGAAGAGAAATACTGCCTTTAAAAAGTTATATTACGATTAGTTTGGTAAGGAATAAGGACAATGTAAAAAGTTACTTTGGCTTTTTCATCATTTATCATTTATCATTATACGAATAGCCAATTCCTTAGAATAATGTGTTTGGTCTCATTTATTCGATTTTGCTGTCTAATAATTTGATTACTTGTATGCGGTTACTTCTGGATTTTTATATATCACCGCATATTGACATATTAATCAATTAAATCCAGTGAATCCACTAACTCAGAATTGCAAAACTTCTAATAATATGGCATGAGCGAAACCATAACAAAACAATTATGTGGCTTCCCCCCGTAACTGAAATAAGAAGTCACTTTTTTCTCAAAATTGAGTTTGTGCTCGATTCAGTATCTCTAAATGTTAATATCTATAGACACTGTTATATATCCAACATTCAGTTATAATATCGTGAGAATGAAGCAAGGGTATTAAGCACAAAAAGACTTCAATTGATTGCTCTAGTATGGTGAATCGCATAGATGATATAGCATGTGATCGAGTGACAACGCGCACTCATTAGATCATAATTTACTATTATTTTTATAAATAGTTTGACATTTTTCTAATGCCCCAGGAATCATTGAGCTGTGCTTTTGAACTTTTGTCGAGCTTTTTTCTTTGTACGTTACTTACATATATGGGCTGTTCTCAAGTTAGAAATTTTTCCATTATACAAAATTTTTAAATTATAACGTGGTCAAACAATTTTTTTTATTATGTACTCAGATCCCAAAATACAGTCCTCGAACCATTGCACTACCCGCGGAATGAAATTTGTCGGACAAACAAAAAGAAAAAAGAATGTTCATTTAATACAACAATGTGATCATTATGCAAAAAGCATACGAGTAAATTTGTAGTCTTAAGAATGTTCACTGCACTCCTCAATAGTTTACTTAAGATGGCTACTTATATTATGCTCTCTGAACTACTAAGTTTACTTATATACTTAATTGGCGTTTACCCGTTTAAACGGTTATGGCCGTCCAACGCTCCTTCGCTGTGCCAACTGGCGCCAATTGGTCACACCAAGGCAGATTAGCCTCTTCCTCTGCTTACAAAGGCGGTTTCCGATAGAAACACTTTCTTACTCGGTGCGTCATCTTTCATTCGCAAAGCATGGCCTAGCCAGCATAGCCGCTGCGTTTTAATTCCCTGGACCATCATCATTAAATCTTCTCCGGTACTTGCCATCGCCAAAGGATAGAGGTCCATAAATTTTTCGATGAACTTTTCTCTCGAACACTCCCAGGTTCTTCATCTTATGTTGTCATAGTCCAGCTTCTGCACCATATAGCAGGACGGGTAAGATAGTGACTTGTAGATCATGATTTTCGTTAGCCGAGAGAGGACTTTACTTTTCAATTGCCTACCTATACCAAAGTAGCATTTATTGGCAAGAGTGATTCTTCGCTGGATTAGCTCGATTACAGAGCTGAAGTTGTCTTTAGTGTTAATGCTGGTTCCCTAATAAACGAAGCCTTTTACTATTTCGAAATTATGGCTGCCAACAGTAGCGTGGTTGCCAAGGCACATATGCGCTTACCCTTTGCTCGATGACAGCAGGTACTTCGTTTTGTCCTCATTCACCATCAAACCCATCTTTACTGCTTCTTTTTCCACTTTGATGTTTAGGCCGATGATATTAATGTCATCAGCATATGCCAGCAATTGGACGCTTTTAGAGAATATTGTTCCAGAGCGGTTAAGTTCTGCAGCTAGTATAATTTTCTCCAGCGTCAAATTAAAGAATTCGCATGATGGGGGGTCACCCTGTCAGAAACCTCGTTTAGTTTCGAAAGGCTAGGAGAGGTCCTTCCCAATTCTGACTGAGTTGATGGTGTTGCTCAGCGTCATTTTGCACAGCCGTATAAGTTTTGCGGGGAAACCAAATTCAGACATAGCGGCATATAGGCAGCTCCTTTTCGTGCTGTCGAAGGCGGCTTTAAAGTCGACGAAGAGGTGATGTGTGTCGATTCTCTTTTCACGGGTTTTTTCCAGGATTTGGCGCATTGTGAAAATCGGTGGTAGATTTACCAGGTCTGAAGCCGCACTGATAAGGTCCAATCAGCCGGTTCACGGTGGGCTTCAATCTTTCGCACAATACACTTGAAAGGACCTTATATGAGATATTAAGAAGGCTGAATCCGCGATAGTTGGCGCAGTTTGCAGTATCCCCTTTCTTGTGGACTCGGCAAAGAATATTTAGATTCCAATCGTCGGGCATGCATTCGTCCGACCATATTTTGCAAAGAAGCTGATGCATGCGCCTTACCAACTCCTCGCCGTCGTATTTGAATAGCTCCAAAGGCAATCCATCAGCGCCCGTGGCCTTGTTGTTTTTCAATCTGGTTATTGCTATTCCGACTGTGTCATAATCGGGTACAGGTACATTTATTCTATCATCATCGATTACCCCCTGTGGGGTAAAAAGCTGTCTCCATTTAGAAGGGCAGAGAAGTGTTCCCTCCATAATCTAAGTACTCTCTGGACATCAGTTACAAGTTCGCCGTATTCGTTCTTACAAGAGTTTGCCCAAGACTTAAAACCTTCCGTCTGTCACCGAATCTTATGGTAAAATTGTCGGGCGTTATTCCTGGTGGCTAGCAGCTCAAGCTCCTCGCAGTCACGCCTTTCTGTCTCTGCTTTTGCGCTCGCTTTTAACGTAGCCCTGTATGCAGTGTCTTTTCTTTCGGTTGCTACACGGCATTCTTCATCGTACCATCGGCAGTCTGTTGCGATTGCAGCCTTTCGACGTATAGCTTTCCTTGTGTTTTTTGTTCTTTGGTTTTAGCCGCGCAGAGGCGGGTGCGTATTTTGCTGCGACCAGATAATGGTCCGAGTCGGTGTTAGGTCCTCGGATCCTGCGCACATCTAAAACACTGGATGCATACCGTCCGTCTATCACAACGTGGTCGATCTGATTGCGAGTATATCGATCGGGGGACAGCCATGTAGCTTAATGTATCTTTTAATCTTTTAATGCATGAACCTTGTACTAGATATGACCATGTTTCGAGCACCAGCAAAGTCAATCAGCCTCAGTCCATTAGGAGAAGCTTCATTGTGTAGGCTGAACTTTCCGAATGTGGGGCCAAAAACAACTTATTTGCCCACCCTGGCGTTAAAGTCACCAAGCACGACTTTTATATCATGGTGGGGGTAGCGCTCGTATGTGCGTTCTAATCGTTCCTAAAAAGCGTCTTTCACCTTATCGTCTTTCTCCTCTGTCGGCGCATGGGCGCAAATTAATGATATATTAAAAAATTTTATTTTATTCGGATAGCGGCGAGACGTTCGTCCACAGGTGTTAACACCAATACTTGGCGACAAATCCTCTCTTCGACCACGAATCCCACGCCGAAACTGCGCTTATTTGTATAGCCACTCCAATAGACGTCACAATTTTTAATCTTCTTTCTCCTTGCTTCGTCCAACGCATTTCTTGGATAGCGGTGATGTCAGATTTTACTTTGACGAGGACATCAACCAGCCGGGCATCTGCACCAATCCCGTGCAGGGAGCGGACGTTCCCGGTGCATGCCCTCAATTCATTGTCCTTCAAACGTTTGCCATGGTCGTCAGCAATAGAGTGTTCTTTTTATCCCAGGCTTGTTGTTGCTTTTCATTGGAGTATGCTTTGACGTGGCGGGTCCCAAGCCCAGCGCACAACCCGCTCAGCGGGGGTAAAATATTATTTGCACGTTTATATAGCGAGCCGCTTGATCCAAGGCAGACGCCCGCTTGCAACCGCACCTCGTGGTGGACAGACGCTGCTGAAACATCCCCCAACTATCCCTTAAACCGAGTATGTCAGAGTGGCCTAGCCAGGTTGTCGCCTTCTCACATTGGCTCACCTCTAAACGGTTGCTCATTGGCTACCCAGAGGATACTTGGCCGCAAGCGACCGAAAGTAGTGAGCTACTTCACCCGCATGCAAAAGAATCGCTCTGGCCATTCCCAGGTGAATGGCAGTCAGAAGCTTTCCCCAGTTTTGTGGACTTCTACACTCGACTCCACCATCACAATAATTTTTTTTATTAAATAATTGTATTATTATTATGATGGAAAAATTGAAAGAAATTAAAATATATTGGCTGATATTATAGCTATTTCGACCTTGACAAAAATCTCTTCAGATATCTTTGTGTTTTTAAATAAGAAATTATATTTTCCTCGAAATTGAGTCTGCAAATTTTTAATCCCGCAGGCCTATAATTAGGCTGGCACTGCATCTGTATGTATGTGGCTTAGCTTCAGTTGTTCACGTGGTAAGCCTGCGGGATTAGAAATTTGACGACTCGAGCTCGAATCGCACTCGGGGAGAATATAATTTCTTAAGAAATCTTTGGCGGGGTCGAAGAAATAGCTATTATCAGCCAGTAGGCAATTTACAAATGTATTAAAGATCAATCTTTAAAATATAATTCTTTAATTAATTTAAAATTCTTCCAATTCCTTGTTTGACCAGAAATTCGAAAGACCACGGACTAATTAATGTACATTTACCCTACTTAAACAAAAAAAAATATATATTTATAGCCCCAGAAGATCCACAAGTACGAAGAAGACATAACTGACTGAAATCCACAACTTAAATTTAATTTTATTTTAAATAAAAAATATATCAAAATTAGGAGCTATTTAAGTGCTTTTTAGGGCCACAAAAGATAATTTAGGTTTTCATTTAGTTTTCGAGATATTCGCAAACACACACACACACTTTTTTGCGAATATCTCGAAAACGAAATGAAAACCTAAATTATATTTTGTGGCCCTAAAAAGCACCTAAATAGCTCCTAAATTTGGTATATTTTTTATTTAAATAAAATGAAATTTAAGTTGTGGGTCTGCTACCTTGACGTTAACCTAGCAGACACACACTTTTTTGCGAATATCTCGAAAACGAAATGAAAACCTAAATTATCTTTTGTGGCCCTAAAAAGCACCTAAATAGCTCCTAATTTCGATATATTTTTTATTTGAAATAAAATGAAATTTAAGTTGTGGGTCTGCTAGCTTGACGTTAACCTAGCAGACCCATACTTTTTTGCGAATATCTCGAAAACGAAATGAAAACCTAAATTATCTTTTGTGGCCCTAAAAAGCACCTAAATAGCTCCTAATTTTGATATATTTTTTATTTAAAATAAAATGAAATTTAAGTTGTGGGTCTCCTAGTTTGACGTTAACCTAGCAGACCCACACTTTTTTGCGAATATCTCGAAAACTAAATGAGAACCTAAATTATCTTTTGTGGCCCTAAAAAGCACCTAAATAGCTTCTAATTTTGATATATTTCTTATTTAAAATAAAATGAAATTTAAGTTGTGGATCTGCTACCTTGACGTTAACCTAGCAGACCCACACCTTTTTGCGAATATCTCGAAAACTAAATGAAAACCTATCTTTTGTGGCCCTAAAAAGCACCTAAATAGCTCTTAATTTTGATATATTTTTTATTTAAAATAAAATGAAATTTAAGTTGTGGGTCTGCTAGCTTGACGTTAACCACAGACACACACTTTTTTGCGAATATCTCGAAAACGAAATGAAAACCCAAATTATCTTTTATGGCCCTAAAAAGCACCTAAATAGCTCCTAATTTTGATATATTTTTTATTTAAAATAAAATGAAATTTAAGTTGTGGGTCTGCTAGCTTGACGTTAACCTAGCAGACCCACACTTTTTTGCGAATATCTCGAAAACGAAATGAAAACCTAAATTGTCTTTTGTGGCCCTAAAAAGCACCTAAATAGCTCCTAATTTTGATATATTTCTTATTTAAAATAAAATAAAATTTAAGTTGTGGGTCTGCTAGCTTGACGTTAACCTAGGAGACCCACACTTTTTTGCGAATATCTCGAAAACCAAATGAGCACCTAAATTATCTTTTGTGGCCCTAAATAGCACCTAAAATGCACTTAATTCTCAAACAACTTAAACTTATTTTTGAGCAATTGGGTCTGCCAGCTTTACGCACGTGCATAACGGTACCCTGTAACGGCGTAAACTAATCGAGATAGATATAGACTTATATCAAAATGATCTGGGCGAAAAAAATTCATTTAGCCATGTCCGTCCGTCCGTAACCACGATAACTTCAGTAAATTTTGAGGTATCTTAATGAAATTTGGTATGTAAGTTCATGAGCACTCATCTCAAATCGCTATAACGAAATCGGACTATAACCACGCCCACTTCTTCGATATCGAAAATTTCGAAAAACCGAAAAAGTGCGATAATTCATTACCAATTCATTCCAATTGACCTTATGACGCAGAATAGAAAATTAGTAAAATTTTGGACAATGGGGGTGGCACCGCCAACTTTTTAAAGAAGGTAATTTAAAAGTTTTGTAAGCTTTAATTTGGCAGTCGTTGAAGATATCATGATGAAATTTGGCAGGAACGTTACTCTTATTACTATATGTGTTCCAAATAAAAATTAGCAAAATCGGATGACGAACACGCCCACTTAAAAAAAAGTTAAAAGTCAAATTTTAACAAAAAATTGAATATCTTTACAGTATATAAGTAAATTATGTCATAATTCAACTCCAGTAATGATACGGTGCAACAAAATACAAAAAGAAAATGTCAAAATGGGAGTGGCTCTGCCGTTTTTCATTTAATTTGTCTAGAATACTTTTAATGCCATAAGTCGAACAAAAATTTATCAATCCATGTAAAATTTGGTAAGAGAACAGCTTCCACGACGATAACTGTTTTCTGTGAAAATGGACGAAATCGGTTGAAGCCACGCGCAGTTTTTATACACAGTCGACCGTCTGTCCTTCCGCTCGGCTGTTAACGCGATAACTTGAGCAAAAATCGATATATCTTTACTAAACTTAGTTCACGTACTTATTTGAACTCACTTTATCTTACTTAGTATTAAAAATGGGCGAAATCCGACTACGACCACGCCCACTTTTTTGACATCGAAAATTTCGAAAAATGAAAAAATACCATAATTCTATACCAAATACGAAAAAAGGGATGAAACATGGTGATTGGATTGGTTTTTTGACGCCAAATATAACTTTAGAAAAAACTTTGTAAAATGGGTGTGACCCCTACCATACTAAGTAGAAGAAAATGAAAAAGTTCTGTAGGGCGATATCACAATCCCTTGGAATCATGGCAGCAGTAATTTTCATTTGATTGTAAAATTTTCACGTATACCCTGTCCGACCAAAAAATATTTTTTTGTTTTTGTTTTTTCAAAAAACTGTTATCGACAACTTTTTTAGCAGACATTTTGAGTCGGACAGGGTATACATATGAAAATTTGTTTAGTAGGTCATGAAAAAACCTTAAAGAGCGGTACGCAGATCACAAGAATTTGCTCAAGAAAAATTTTGCCTTTTTTCTTGCGTGAAAAATAGTAGTATGGAAGCAATTTTGACGTTTAAAAATCCACGGCGAATAGTGAAACAAGCAAGAAGAGCACATAAACAAAAGATATGTAAAGATTGTCACATCCCTTATAAGTGCCCGTTTCTCCTCCGCCGTTAAATTCACTGAAATTCACTATTCTGAAATAAAGTAATAATTATTTATTGCAGAAAAATTAAAAAACTATGTGCTTACCTAATTTTTCCAGTTTGTTTACCTTTTTTCTTCAAGAAATATATGGCACTTGACATATTTCTTGCGGAAACCGGTGTTGCCGTATGCAAATTTGATGGAAAAATAGTAGTAAAGTATCGTACTAAATTTCTTGTAAACTGCGTACTACCTCAAGAAAATTTAACACAAGGAAGTTTCTTGAGCATTTCTTGAGCGTTTTTTATATGGAATTTTTACTTTCTTGTGATCTGCGTACCGCTCTTAAAAATCAAAGTCGAAAAAAAGTAAAAAAAAATGAAATTTCGCAGGCTCGAAAATTATTTTTTTGGGTATGCGTAGTGGAACTTTTTTTCCTTAGCCCAAATCCTATCGAAAAATCGATGTCGCGATATCGGTTAACTTTCGTCCATACAAATCGACCCACCCTAGTATGTAATGTTCGGTTACACCCGAACTTAGCCTTCCTTACTTCTTTACTTTTATTCCGGCCTGGGTACTTAAAAATCAAACGCTATTCATCCCGAAGCTCTATACCAAGTTTGGGCATCGTGGGATTTTACTTCAGGTGTTAGTTATTAAAAAAAATAAATACAAAGCGGATAACCTACGAAGAGATTTTGGGGTTGGTTATTGCTTTAGTAATAAGTTATCAGCCCAATTCTAAACAAAAATTCCTTGCGAGTTTTTTACTTCTCCCATTCCTCGTATTCTGAATAAAAATTCCTTATGAGTTTTTTCACTTTTCCCTTTCCTCTTATTCTGAACAATGTTCGAAAAAGCGGAAACCGGTTATGGGAGAAAAGTAGGTATTATGAATGTGAGTGAGAGAGAGATTTCTCTGATATTTCTTAGTAGTTTTTTCACTTGTTAAATTAAAGAGAATGCATCAAAATAGTTAAAGTAAATTGTTTCTTTTTGCTATATGCGGCAGAAGTATGGACCATGACAACAGCAGATGAAGCGGCTTTGGGAGTGAGTGTTCGAGAGAAAAGTTCTTCGAAAGATTTATGGACCTCTACGCGTTGGCGATGGCGAGTACCGAAGAATATTTAATGATGAGCTGTACGAGCTATACGCAGACATCAACATAGTCCAGCGAATTAAAACGCAGCGACTGCGCTGGCTAGGCCATGTTATGCGAATGAATGATGATGCTCCGGCCAAGAAAGTGTTCCTATCGGAACCCGCCTATGGAAGCAGAGGTAGAGGGCGGCCCCCACTCCGTTGGAAGGACCAGGTGGAAAACGATTTAAACTCCCTTGGTGTGACCAATTGGCGCCGGTTGGCGGAGCGAAGGAGCGACTGGCGCGCCTTGTTGGACGGCCATAATCGTTTAGACGGTTAAGAGCCAATTAAGTAAGTAAGTAAGTAAATTAGTTCTTTTAAGAAAAAACACTTATTTGTACAAATTTGTGCTAAAATGTGTACATTCTAACACAATATTCTTTATTTTAAGTCGAAAAGTATATCATAAGCAACGGAAGACCTCTTGGTATATTTGATGCAGCCATCCAGAAATTGAGCAAGGATTTTGTAAGCAAGCTTAAACAGATTTTGGCATATAACGAAAGACGAATTCAACTCTACTTGGCCGCCAGAAAATTGCTAATTTAACTTTTCAATATTTTAAACAAAATAAGAAACAGCGAACAACAGTCAATGCATGAGCAAATTTCAAAGAGAATTTTACGCTCACAGCGCTCTGTACTTTGTACTTATGACGATGGTGCCACTTGCTAAAAAAAAAACACAAAAAATAAGAAAACGACCAAATCGAAAAACACACAAAATGGGAAAACAACATAAAAATAGTTTTTCAGTTATCAATACAAAACGAAAAACCCCTTTTTTGAATTTACTGTGCAAAAATTATGCGATATCGGGACACCTATTTATAGGGTACAATTTTGCTACTTCTCCTCCAAGCGAAATGCAAAATTGCGCCTTCTTGTTGCAAAAGCTTTATTTGAACGTACAGGATTTTTCCAAAGTTTGTTACATTTTGTTCAAGTTTTTACGAATTTTCACTCACGCGAACGAATCTAATAAGATAATAAAAAATATAAGTTTTTGATGTTGATGTTTCCGACAGTATACAAGTTTGAGTTGTTTTGGAATTGTTTCAAAATAAAGTGTTACGAGAATTAAACTTGCCGAATTACTGTGAAGTTACTCCAGTGGTGAATTACCTTCCCGCGATTTGATTCTTTACTTTTCTATAACTTACAAGTTCTCTATTTAAACCTTACATGCGAGAGAAGAAATTGAGAATGAGCTGCAACTGAAAAAATTGAGAATCACTTTCGTGATTAATACTTTCATTTCTATTTGAAAAGTGAAGTGACGCGCGGCGAACTTCAAAACTATAAATTAAATAAATTATAAACAAATAAGGAAGGCTAAGTTCGGGTGTAACCGAACATTATAAACTCAGCTGAGAGCTTTGGAGACAAAATAAGGGAAAATTACCATGTAGGAAAATGAACCTAGGGTAACCCTGGAATGTGTTTGTATGACATGGGTATCAAATGGAAGGTATTAACGAGTATCTTAGAAGGGAGTGGGCCGTAGTTCTATAGGCGGACGCCTTTTCGAGATTTCGCCATAAAGGTGGACCAGGGGTGACTTTAGAATGTGTTTGTACGATATGGATATCAAATGAAAGGCATTAATGAGGGTTTTAAAAGGGAATGGCCCTTAGTAGTATATGTGAAGGAGTTTTCGAGATATCGACGAAAATGTGGCCCAGGGTGACCCAGAATCACCATATTCCCTTTTTTCGTATTTGGTATAGAATTTATGGTCATAGTCGGATTTCGCCCATTTTTAATACCAACACAAAGTGAGTCGAGATAAGTAAGCACGTGAGCTAAGTTTAGTAAAGATATATCGATTTTTGCTCAATTATCGTGTTAACGGCCAAGAGGAAGGGAAGACGAACGACTTTGTATAAAAACTAGGCGTGGCTTCAACCGATTTCGCCCATTTTCACAGAAAACAGTTATGGGGATAGAAGCTATGCCCTTACCAAATTTCACAAGGATTGGTAAATTTTTGTTCGACTTATGGCATTAAAAGTATTCTAGACAAATTAAATGAAAAAGGGCGGAGCCACGCCCATTTTGAAATTTTCTTTTATCTTTGTATTTTGTTGCAGCATATCATTAGTTCAGTTGAATGTTGACATAATTTACTTATATACTGTAAAGATATTAAATTTTTTGTTAAAATTTTACTTGAAAATTTTTTTTTTTTAAAGTGGGCGTGTTCGTCATCCGCTTTTGCTAATTTTTATTTAGCACACTTATAGTAATAGGAGTAACGTTCCTGCCAAATTTCATAATGATATCTTCAACGACTGCCAAATTACAGCTTGCAAAACTTTTGAATTGTCCAAATTGTCCATTGTCCAAAATTTTACAAATTTTTTATTCGAAAAAGTGGGCGTGGTTATAGTCCGATTTCGTTCATTTTAAATGGCGATCTTACATACCAAATTTCATTAAGATACCTCAAAATTTACTCAAGCTATCGTGTTTACGGAAGGACAGGCGGACGGGCGGACGGACTTGGCTAAATGAATTTCTTTTTTCGCCCAGATCATTTTGATATATAGAAGTCTATATCTATCTCTATTAGTTTATGCCGTTACGGATTACCGTTATGCGAACAAAGTTAATATACTCTGTGACCTCTGCTCAGCTGAGTATAAAAACAAGTAAGGAAGGCTAAGTTCGGGTGTAACCGAACATAACATACTCAGTTGAGAGCTATGGAGACAAAATAAGGAAAATCAATCTGGGGTAACCCTGGAATGTGGTTGTATAACATGTGTATCAAATGAAAGGTATTAAAGAGTATTTTAAGAGAGAGTAGGCCATAGTTCTATGGATGAACGCCATTTAGGGATATCGCCATAAAGGTAGACCAGGGCTGACTCTAGAATTTGTTTGTACGATATGGGTATCAAATGAAAGGTGTTACTGAGCATTTTAAGAGGGAGTGGGCCTTAGGTCTATCGGTGGACGCCTTTTCGAGATGTCCCCATTAAGGTGGACCAGGGGTGATTCTATAATGTGTTTGTACGATATGGGTATCAAATGAAAGCTGTTAATGAGTATTTTGAAAAGGAGTGATCCTTAGTTCCATAGGTGGACGCCGTTTCGAGATATCGCCATAAAGGTGGACCAGGGGTGTCTGTACGATATGTGCATCAAACGAAAGGTGTTACTGAGCATTTTAAGAGGGAGTGGGCATTAGGTCTATAGGTGGACGCCCTTTCGAGATATCGCCATTAGGGTGGGCCAGGGGTGACTCTAGAATGTTTGTACGATATGGGTATCAAACGAAAGGTGTTACTGAGCATTTTAAGAGGGAGTGGGCATTAGGTCTATAGGTGGACGCCTTTTCGAGATATCGCCATTAGGGTGGGCCAGGGGTGACTCTAGAATGTGTTTGTACGATATGGGTATCAAATGAAAGGTGGTAATGAGTATTTTAAAAGGGAG
The DNA here is from genome assembly GCF_040869045.1 of Eurosta solidaginis. Classification (NCBI taxonomy): domain Eukaryota; kingdom Metazoa; phylum Arthropoda; class Insecta; order Diptera; family Tephritidae; genus Eurosta; species Eurosta solidaginis. The sequence continues at coordinate 248,315,851 of NC_090319.1, read as the reverse complement.
TAATCCTTAGTTCTATAGGTGGACGCCTTTTCGAGATATCGCCATAAAGCTGGACCAAGGGTGACTCTAGAATGTTTGTACGGTATGGGTATCAAACGAAAGGTGTTACTGAGCATTTTAAGAGGGAGTGGGCATTAGGTCTATAGGTGGACGCCTTTTCGAGATATCGCCATTAGGGTGGGCCAGGGTGACTCTAGAATGTGTTTGTACGATATGGGTATCAAATGAAAGGTGGTAATGAGTATTTTAAAAGGGAGTAATCCTTAGTTCTATAGGTGGACGCCTTTTCGAGATATCGCCATTAGGGTGGGCCAGGTGTGACTCTAGAATGTTTGTACGATATGGGTATCAAACGAAAGGTGTTACTGAGCATTTTAAGAGGGAGTGGGCATTAGGTCTATAGGTGGACGCCTTTTCGAGATATCGCCATTAGGGTGGGACAGGGGTGACTCTAGAATGTTTGTACGATATGGGTATCAAACGAAAGGTGTTACTGAGCATTTTAAGAGGGAGTGGACATTAGGTCTATAGGTGGACGCCTTTTCGAGATATCGCCATTAGGGTGGGCCAGGGGTGACTCTAGAATGTTTGTACGATATGGGTATCAAACGAAAGGTGTTACTGAGCATTTTAAGAGGGAGTGGACATTAGGTCTATAGGTGGACGCCTTTTCGAGATATCGCCATTAGGGTGGGCCAGGGTGACTCTAGAATGTGTTTGTACGATATGGGTATCAAATGAAAGGTGGTAATGAGTATTTTAAAAGGGAGTAATCCTTAGTTCTATAGGTGGACGCCTTTTCGAAATATCGCCATTAGGGTGGGCCAGGTGTGACTCTAGAATGTTTGTACGATATGGGTATCAAACGAAAGCTGTTACTGAGCATTTTAAGAGGGAGTGGGCATTAGGTCTATAGGTGGACGCCTTTTCGAGATATCGCCATTAGGGTGGGCCAGGGGTGACTCTAGAATGTTTGTACGATATGGGTATCAAACGAAAGGTGTTACTGAGCATTTTAAGAGGGAGTGGACACTAGGTCTATAGGTGGACGCCTTTTCGAGATATCGCCATTAGGGTGGGCCAGGGGTGACTCTAGAATGTTTGTACGATATGGGTATCAAACGAAAGGTGTTACTGAGCATTTTAAGAGGGAGGGGGCATTAGGTCTATAGGTGGACGCCTTTTCGAGATATCGCCATTAGGGTGGGACAGGGGGACTCTGGTATGTTTTTGTACGATATGGATATCAAATTAAAGGTATTAATGAGGGTTTTAAAAGCGAGTGGCCCTTAGATGTATATGTGAAGGCGTTCTCGCGATATCGACCAAAATGTGGACCAGGTGATCCAGAAAATCATCTGTCGGGTACTGCTAATTTATTTATATATGCAATACCACTAACAGTATTCCTGCCAAGATTCCAAGGGCTGTTGATTTCGCCTTGTAGAACTTTTTCATTTTCTTCTACTTAATATGGTAGGTGTCACACCCATTTTACAAAGGTTTTTCCAAAGTTATATTTTGCGTCAATAAACCAATCCAGTTACCATGTTTCATCCCTTTTTTCGTGTTTGGTATAGAATTATGGCATTTTTTTCATTTTTCGTAATTTTCGATATCGATAAAGTGGGCGTGGTTATGGTCAGATTTCGCCCATTTTTTATACCAAGAAAAAGTGAGCTCAGGTAAGTACGTGGGCTAAGTTTAGTAAAGATATATCGGATTTTGCTCAAGTTATTGTGTTAATGGCCGAGCGGAAGGACAGACGGTGGACTGTGTATAAAAACTGGGCGTGGCTTCCACCGATTTCGCCCATTTTCACAGAGAACAGTTACCGTCATAGAATCTATGCTCCTACCAAATTTGAGAAGGATTGCTAAATTTTTGTTCGACTTATGGCAATAAAAGTATTCTAGACAAACTAAATGAAAATGGGCGGAGCCACGCCCATTTTGAAATTTTCTTTTATTTTTGTATTTTGTTGCATCATATCATTACTGGAGTTGAATTTTGACTTAATTTACTTATATACATTAAAGATATTAAATTTTTTGTTAAAATTTGAATTTAAAAAAATTTTTTTTTAAAAAGTGGGCGTGTTCTTCATCCAATTTTGCTAATTTTTATTTAGCACATATAGAGTAATAGTAGTAACGTTCCTGCCAAATTTCAACATGATATCTTCAACGACTGCCAAATTACAGCTTGCAAAACTTTTAAATTACCTTCTTGTAAAAGTGGGCGGTGCCACGCCCATTGTCCAAAATCTTACTAATTTTCTATTCTGCGTCATAAGTTCAACCCATCTACCAAGTTTCGTCGCTTTATCTGTCTTTTGTAATGAGTTATCGCACTTTTTCGGTTTTTCGAAATTTTCGATATCGAAAAAGTGGGCGTGGTTATAGTCCGATATCGTTCATTTTAAATAGCGATCTGAGATGAGTGCTCAGGAACCTACATACCAAATTTCATCAAGATACCTCAAAATTTACTCAAGTTATCGTGTTAACGGACGGACGGACGGACGGACGGACGGACGGACATGGCTCAATCAAATTTTTTTTCGATCCTGATTATTTTGATATATGGAAGTCTATATCTATCTCGATTCCTTTATATATGTACAACCAACCGTTATCCAATCAAACTTAATATACTCTGTGAGCTCTGCTCAACTGAGTATAATAAAATTTGGTGAAAGTGTGTTTAATAAAACAAAGTAATAGAGTGTATAATGTTTCATGTGCGACAGCATATTTGATGTACGCCCAATTCAAGTTCGATTAGTAAGTACATACATATGTACTAGGGCGGGTCGATTTAAAAATCGCTCATTGCTCTATGAAAATCGTATTCTACGGATCAAAATAAGAAACTTTGCCGAAGGAACCATACCTCTAAAGCGAATTCTGATCCCCCCCCTTTGGCTCGAACTTTTGGGTAGGGGCAATTTCAATTCTACCTGCTGTGTCTTGTGGTGGCTTAAAAAAAACAACACAAGCAATTTTACGATCTGGAATTGTGTCACAGTGATACCTTCATTTTTTAAAACGGTTGAATAAAAAACCCACACAACTATGTTTACGACATGCAAATGCATCACAGTGATGCCTTGGTTTTAAAAGGGGGTTGTAAAAACGCTAATTTCTAATAATTTTTTTTAATTTCTTTTCTATTACTAAGTTAAATTCATTTTTTCATTTACATATGTTCTGACTAAATAAATTTCTAAAGAGAACAAGTAAGGAAGGCTAAGTTCGGGTGTAACCGAACATTACATACTCAGTTGAGAGCTGTGGAGACAAAGTAAGGGAAAATCACCATGTTGTAAAAAGAACCTAGGGTAACCCTGGAATATGTTTGTATGACATGTGTATCAAATGGAAGATATTAAAGAGTATTTTAAGAGGAAGTGGGGCATAGTTCTATAGATGGACGCCATTTAGGGATATCGGCATAAAGGTGGACCAGGAGTGACTCTAGAATTTGTTTGTACGACATGGGTATCAAATCAAAGGTGTTAATGAGTATTTTAAAAGAGAGTGGGCCTTAGTTCTATAGGTGGATGCCTTTTCGAGATATCGCCATAAGGGTGGGCCAGGGGTGACTCTAGATTTTTTTTTTTGTACGATATGGGTATCAAATGAAAAGTGTTAATGAGTATTTGAAAAAAAAGTGGGCCTTAGTTCTATATGTGGACGCCTTTTCGAGATATCGCCATAAGCGTGGACCAGGGGTGACTCTAGAATGTGTTTGTATGATACGGGTATCAAATTAAAGGTATTAATTAGGGTTTTAAAAGGGAGTGGCCCTTAGTTGTATATGTAAAGGCGTTTTCGATATAACGACCAAAATGTGGACCAGGGTGATCCAGAACATCATCTGTCGGGTACCGCTAATTTATTTATATATGTAATACCACGAACAGTATTCCTTCCAAGATTCCAAGGGCTTTTGATTTCGCCCTGCAAAACTTTTTCATTTTCTTCTACTTAATATGGTAGGTGTCACACCCATTTTACCAAGTTTTTTCCTAAAGTTATATTTTGCGTCAATAAAACTATCCAATTACCATGTTTCATCCCTTTTTTCGTATTTGGTATATAATTATGGCATTTTTTATATTTTGCGTAATTTTCGATATCGAAAAAGTGGGCGTGGTCATAGTCGGATTTCGGTCATTTTTTACACCAATACAAAGTGAGTTCAGATAAGTACGTGAACTGAGTTTAGTAAAGATATATCGATTTTTGCTCAAGTTATCGTGTTAACGGCCGAGCGGAAGGACAGACGGTCGACTGTGTATAAAAACTGGGCGTGGCTTCAACCGATTTCGCCCTTTTTCACAGAAAACAGTTACCGTACTAGAATCTAAGCCTCTACCAAATTTCACAAGGATTGGTAAATTTTTGTTCGACTTATGGCATTAAAAGTATCCTTGACAAATTAAATGAAAAAGGGCGGATCCACGCCCATTTTGAAATTTTCTTTTATTTTTGTATTTTGTTGCAGCATTTCATTATTGGAGTTGAATGTTTACATAATTTACTTATATACTGTAAAGATATTAACTTTTCTTTAAAAATTTGAATTTAAAAAAAAAAAATTTTTTTAAAGTGGGCGTGGTCGTTCTCCGATTTTGCTAATTTTTATTAAGCAGACGTATAGTAATAAGGGTAACGTTCCTGCCGAATTTCATCATGATATCTGCAACGAATGTCAAATTACAGCTTGCAAAACTTTTAAATTACCTTCTTTTAAAAGTGGGCGGTGCCACGCCCATTGTCCAAAATTTTACTAGTTTTCTATTCTGCGTCATAAGTTCAACTCACCTACCAAGTTTCATCGCTTAATCCTTACTTGGTAATGAATTATCGCACTTTTTCGATTTTTCGAAATTTTCGATATCGAAAAAGTGGGCGTGGTTATTGTCCGATATCGTTCATTTTAAATAGCGATCTGAGATGAGTGCCCAGGAACCTAGATACCAAATTTCATCAAGATACCTCAAAATTTACTCAAGTTATCGTGTTAACGGACAGACGGACGGACGGACGGACGGACATGGCTCAATCGAATTTTTTTTCGATACTGATGATTTTGATATATGGAAGTCTATATCTATCTCGATTCCTTTATACCTGTACAACCAACCGTTATCCAATCAAAGTTAATATACTCTGTGAGCTCTGCTCCAAAAAGAAAAAACATAGGCATTTCAAAGTGGGATTTTTCAAATTTTGCCCCTACGACCCAAAGGGGGGGGGGGGGGACATCAGAATTCGTTTTAGAGGTATGGTTCCTTCGGCAAAGTTTCTTATTCTGATCCCTAGAATATGATTTTCATAGAGCAATGGGCGATTTTTTTGCCTCCCCACAAATCGACCCGGCCTAATATGTACTTATTTGTCCGATTTTTGTTTTAAATTCAAAGAAAATCTAACAATTTTCTATGAAATGTGCGTACACAAATATAAATATAATTATAATATAACAATTTGGTGAAAATTTTTGAAGAAAAAGTTTAAATAAAGTTATTGAAACCGACGCCAATGTGGTTTAAGAAACGGTGCAGTGCCGTTATTTTCGCTAGAGCATGTACTAACTCGTGTGTGAATATGTATGTAGCAAATATATATGTAGCAAGCATGCGTATTTATGTATTCACATATTTACGTACATATATATATATGTGTGGCAACATACTTCGTACAAAGCTGTCGATGGTAATTCGGAACAAGTTGTGTGTGCAATTTTGTTATTAAGTGGTTTGTAAATATAAAAAAGGAATTAGTTGGATTTCTTTAAAGCATTAATTCAGTTGTTTTTATAACAAATTTAGTAGGTAATTATGTATAACGAAACAATTAAATGGAAAAACATAAATTTGCGAACATTTTTGCACAAACGCACGATTTTTACCTGAACACTTACTTGCATGTAAGTGCATGCTCTCGCAAAAATCGACACCAACAACTCCTATTTCGCAATTCTGAATTATAATATAATTATATTCATTGTATACGTATGTTGTCTAAGACACAAAAATTGCGTGGTTAAGAATTTCTGAACACTTTTGATGGAATCTATGCAATTATGTCATTTTTTCGCTTGTTTTATTACATCACATTAATAAAATATTTACTTGTTTTTTTTAGTTATATTTATGCAGAATGCAGATGTAAACACTTTACGGTACCCCATCGCTAACGATCGTGCTTGTGATTAGACGTAATATCTCGCGATTTATACAAGCATACGAGCTGATGGCCTGAGTAGCCAATGCTCTTTTAGTCAGTTCTGATATTCATACCAGTACCTAACCAATAATAATAATAATATACAAGCATACATACAAGTATTTGTTATTATATTCATGCAACAATACTTATTTCATTTTTGAATTTAAGTTATTATTATTTAAGTTATTATTATTTTAATTAATATTACTAAATATAGCAATAAAATCATTAGAAATGAAATGTACTTTTGTGTAATTTATACAACTAAAAAAACTAAGTAATTTTAAATATATATTTATCAGGCTTTTATTTTTTCTACAGGTATTAATGACATATGAGCAGAAAGCTCTGTTGATGTAAAAGTTTACGCTATTAATCTATAAAGAAACAGAAATATCTGTTATTTCAATAGATTTCACTGGTAGTGTCATTTCGACAATAAACTCTGTTAATTTAACAGTTTACGCTGGCTATTTCTAATGAACAAATCTCCCTGTCATTTCTACAGCTTTCGCTGTTAGTATCATCTTAACATTAAATCTTTCAATTTAACAGTTTGCACTGGTAATTTCAAGAGAACAGAATTCCCTTTCATATTAACAGTTTTGACTGGTTTTCTCAGAGCGACAGTAATAATTGTTAATTTAACAAAACTATGGGTAAAGTACGTATAACGAAAAAACTTTTTTGTTTATTTGACCACTAAAGCGGTTTTTTACGAATCAACGATTTGCGCGCAGTTGATTCAACATCTTGTTGCGACGGATAAAAATTAACAGAAATTTCGGTTGAATTGACCCTATTTCGGTTGATTGAACCAGTCTTTTTCTTTCAGTGTTTCTCCCAGCACTTTGGTTTGCTTGCTTTAGTGTGCGGGCTGCAGCTCAGCGCCGACAAATGGCACTGATGAAAGTTTCTTGTTGTTGCATATTATACCAATAAATGTTTGTATGTAGTTTTACTAAAATATTGTCACGGATATTAGCATCGCTAAGTTATACCATCACTAAGGCGATGCTAAGGCCACGATAAGCAGTATTTACGTCAATAATCAAATCATGTATACACATATGTATATAAGGCAGCCGAAAGATCTCACACACAGATGCATTTACTTATGCGCCTATATATGCGCGAGAGACTGTAAACTACAAACATTCACATCAATAATTCAATCATTATGTATCTACGAATAAATAAAACGAATAAATAATTGCGTCTACACATATGTACGTATACGAGCAGCGGAGCGGCAATGCACAGACACATGCATATATCTTATCTGAGTTGGCACAAGAGAGAGCAATAATTTGTGCACGTAGTTGTGGCTGGCGATTTTGTAGCGAAACTAACTAGTAAGTTCTGCAAATCGAAGAGCCTAGAACTATAAAAGCGGGGCAGGCGAGTAAGAAGTAATTCAGTTTGATTTGAATTGTCAAGCAGTTTCGATTAAGCGCTATCTAGCGAGCTATAGCAGTATTATTATGTTGAATAGTAGAGTTTCATTTGAGCTATCAATCAGTTTGGTTATTAAGCAAGCTATTCGTTGCAAAGTATAAGTGTTATTGTGAAGTACTTTAATAAAGGCCATTTTTCATTATTCAATATTGGAGTTATTTATTCAACAGTTTAGTGATACGAACTTAGCAAAAGGGCAAATAAGAGGATTTGCAGCAAATTCGTTACAATTGGTGTCAGAAGAGGAATTGTTGAATAAATTCCGAAGATTGGGAATACAACCTGGACATGGCAAAGTTCAGTGAATTGAAGATTCAGCAACTAAAGAAGGAGTTGGAGAGCCGTGGATTGAATACAAGCGGCGTTAAACTCGAACTTCAGGCACGGCTACGAGAGGCAACGGAATTAGAGGGAATTAACGTGGAAGAGTATGTCTTTCATTTTGATGGCGAGGATACAACAAAAATTGAAGAGAAAAATGAAACATCGCAGACAGTTACCAGCACAGACTTGAACATGATATTGGCTGCAATAACTGCTCAAACATCGACAGTGGCATCTCAGCTGGAATCGCAGGAGACACGCTTAACATCCAAGATGGAAGAACAGAAGACATATATGACATCAAAGATGGAAACTCAACTGGAAGAACAGAAAACATATACGGCATCACAATTGGAATCCCAGGAGAACCGTATAACATCCAAGATGGAAACACAATTGGAAGAACAGAAAACACACATGGCGTCACAAATTGCAGAACAATTAAAAGAACAAGAGGCACGCATAACATTACAGCTCGAAGCACAAGAAGAGCGTATCTCAACAAAGCTGGAGGCACAGGAAACAAAATTCTCATCGCAGCTGGAGGCTGTTAGTGAACGACAAGATAAAGTGGAGGCCGAGATGGATGCTTTGAAAGATCGGATTCAGGAGTTACAATTGAACCGTCCAATCACTTCAACGTCTTCTCTGAAGGTAAAATCCCAAACGTTTGATGGTTCTGTTCCATTCCAGGTATTTAAGCTCCAATTTGAGAAGACGTCGGCAGCGAAGAACTGGAATGCTGAAGATAAAGTTGCAGCTCTGTTCGTGGCATTGAAAGGGCCAGCAGCCGAAATCCTACAGACGATTCCCGAAGGAGAGCGGAACAATTATGAAGCATTGATGGCTGCTTTTGAACGACGTTATGGAAGCGAGCATAGAAAACAGATATTCTAAATTGAGTTGCAAAACCGCTACCAAAAAGCAAATGAGACATTGCAGGAGTTTGCTTCAGATGTTGAAAGGTTGGCTCATCTCGCAAATGCGGACGCACCCGTGGAATACACCGAGAAGGGTAAAAATCCAGAGTTTTATAAATGGCACACGAGACGTGGAAACGAAGCGAGCTACATACGCAAACCCAAAACTGGCATTTGCTGAAACGGTATCACATGCATTGACTCAGGAAACGGCCTCACTATTGAGTAAACCAGCATACAAAGCTCATCGTGTGGAAGTGGAAAGACCAGATTGGGTAGACACAATTTTGGAAGCACTGAAGGGATCACAACAGAAAAACGCCGGAGTGATTAAATGTTTCAAGTGCGGCAACCCAGGTCATATTGCACGACATTGCAGCACCGGTTCCAATAGCTCCAACAATGTGGGTGGCCGTAAACGCAGAGCTGAAGGAGATGAGCAAATCTCCAAGTCCACTCAATCGTTAAACTAAAGCGAGTCAGCCGCAAGGGGCGACAGCTGGCTCCCTCAATTGAATGCCCCATAATCTATATCTCCCAAATTGGAAGAAGGTCAAACAATCTTACTGTCGGAGGACAGGTGGATGGAAAGAAACGTTTACCGACTGTAGGTACGGGTGCATCTCATTCCATCATTCGAGCGGATTTAGTCAACAAGAAGATAAGACCATTGCATGGAGCAAGATTGCGTACAGCCACTGGAGAAGACAGCACGGTTCTAGGAGAAGTATCATGTGAAGTCGCAATTGGGAACGTCACGGCAGTACACAATTTTATAGTGGCAGAGATTGTTGATGAAATCATAATTGGAGTGGACTTCTTAATCGACCAGGCCATCAAGATCGACATGCAAAGCAAGATGATGCGATATAAAAACATGGATGTACCACTTAATTTCGGCTACAAGAGAGGCTACAGCAGTAAACGAGTGCTGGTGGAAGAGAGCCAGCAAATACCACCAAAATCCGAAGCAGTCATCTGGGCAAAGGTTGATGGAGATTGTGGGACAAACAAATTGTGGGTTGTCGAAGCAACAAACAAATCAGCACTGAACATACTTGTAGGAAAAACCCTGGCTATGACAAAACAAGATGGACGTATTCCGGTAAGAGTACTCAATGAGTTCAAGTCACCACTCAAACTGACTAAAGGAGCTATTTTGGGAAGATGCCAAGAGGCTGCAGTAGTTATTAACTGTGAACAGCTCCAGGAACACGTTTCAGCTAGTAATACTGATCTTTCAAATGACATCACGGCATGGACACAGGGGCTAGAGGAAGCATATCAGAATAAGGCAAAACAACTGCTCCTAAAGTACGCGAACATATTTGACCAGGATGGTTCCATACCAGGCCGCACCAGTGTTGTGAAACATCAAATTGACACTGGAGGTGCGAGGCCGATCCGTCAAGCTCCACGTAGTGTTCCACTGGCGAAGCGGGGAGTTGTGAGTCAAATCATACAAGAAATGAGCGACAGCGGCGTCATCGAACCATCAGCTAGTCCATGGAGCTCACCGGTAGTACTTGTAAAGAAGAAGGATGGAAAAATGAGGTTTTGCGTGGACTACCGGAAGTTGAATGACGTAACGAAAAAGGATAGCTACCCATTGCCAAGAATTGACGACACTCTGGACTCGCTATTTGGTACGAAATGGTTTTCCACGCTGGATTTAAAAAGCGGCTACTGGCAAGTTGAAGTGAAGGAGGAAGATAAAGAGAAAACAGCCTTCAGTGTGGGTGATGGTCTTTGGCAATTTACAGTGATGCCTTTTGGACTTTGTAATGCGCCAGCTACTTTTGAGAGACTCATGGACCAGGTACTGAAAGCACTACATTGGAAAACATGCTTGGTGTAGCTGGCGCTGGTCTGAAGTTAAGTCCCAAAAAGTGTGCGCTGTTTAAAAAGGAAGTAAATTATTTGGGTCACAAGGTACCGACAGAAGGTATCCGTACAGCGAATGAAAAGATAGAGGCAGTAAAGGATTGGCCAAGACCACAGAATCTGCATGAATTGAGAAGTTTCCTTGGGCTGTGCACATATTACCGCCGATTTGTACCAAATTTTGCCAGCGTAGCCCATAGTCTCCACGAGCTAACAAGAAAAAAGAAAGCTTTTGAATGGAAGAAGGAGCAAGAAGTAGCTTTCCAAACATTGAAAGAGCGTTTGTGCACTGCCCCAATGTTGGCATATCCGATTCCAGGAGCAACATTTATTCTAGATACAGATGCGAGCGGATATGCTATAGGAGGCGTTTTATCACAACTGGTCGATGGACAGGAGAAGGTAGTTGCATATTACAGCCGTTCGATTGGAAAACCAGAGAGGAACTACTGCGTTACGCGGAGAGAGCTGTTGGCATTGGTAGATTGCATTAAACATTTTCACAAATACCTCTACGGCCAGCGATTCTGTGTCAGGACAGATCACGCAGCTTTAAAATGGCTTCTGCAGTTCCGTAATCCGGAAGGACAATTGGCACGGTGGATCGAGCGACTCCAAAGCTATGACTTTTCCATTGAGCATCGAAAAGGTAGTACCCATGGAAATGCTGATGCAATGTCACGAAGACCATGTATTTTGGAATGCAAGCACTGTTCAAAAGCCGAGGCTAAAGAATTATAGGCTAAACATTATAGATGTCAGGCTAATGACTATAACATGTACAGATGAATGGGACAAGGAACAGCTAAGAAAGTGCCAGCTAGAAGATGCAGATCTGTCACGTGTTATGCAAGGACTCGAACGAAATGAAAGACCAAACAGAGAAAAGATGTCAGCAGAGAGTCCCCATTGCGAAGTCATATTGGGCACAGTGGAACAGTTTAGAATTGATATCCGGTTGCCTTCATCGAGTATGGGAGAGTGAGGATGGTAAATACAAGAATAAACTGATAGTTGTTCCCAGAAAGAGGATTCCTGACGTGCTCAGCGAGCTGCATAATGGTCCAAGCGGAGGTCATCTTGGAATCACGAAGACGCTCGAGAAGATTAAACAGAGATTCTATTGGGTTGGTTGCCGTCAGTCGGTCACTGAGTGGATTGCGAACTGCGAGGTTTGCAGCAGAGCGAAAGGGCCCAGAACACGAAGTCATGGCCAGATGAAGCAATATAACTCAGGTGCGCCATTTGAAAGGATCGCTATGGATGTCGCCGGTCCATTTCCTACTAGCAACGGCGGAAACAAATATGTACTGGTAGTTATGGATTATTTCAGCAAATGGCCAGAGGTATACCCAATCCCAAATCAAGAAGCGGAAACGGCAGCAGAAGTGTTTATAAACAATTGGGTTGCAAGGTATGGTGTACCAATGGAATTACATTCTGACCAAGGCAGGAATTTCGAATCAGCTGTGTTCCAGGAAATGTGTAAGTCATTGGGCATTCGAAAAACACGGACAACTGCATTGCATCCTCAATCCGATGGTATGGTAGAACGATTCAATAGAACATTGGAGGAGCACTTAAGGAAAGTAGTAGACAAGTACCATACAGAATGGGATACCCGCATACCATTATTCTTGATGGCTTACCGATCGGCAGTGCATGAGACAACGGGCCAAACCCCTGCAAAAGTAATTTTTGGCAATGACCTTAGACTGCCAGCTGATTTGAAGTTTGGGATAGATGCCAATGCGGAGAGAAATGTCAGGAAATCCACTAGTGATTTGGAAGAAGAGCTAAGAGAAATACATGATCTGATAAGGCAACGAACAAAGATTATGAGTGACAAGATGAAAGCCAGATATGATAAAGCAATTAATTCAGAAGGTTTTCAGGAAGGAAATTTGGTGCTGTTATACAACCCGCAACGTAAAAAAGGTTTGTCCCCGAAATTGCAGTGTAATTGGGAAGGCCCATACAAAGTTGTAAAACGGATCAACGATGTAGTGTACCGCATACAAACCATCGGTAAACCACGAACCAAAATGAAAGTGGTCCATTTGGAAAGGCTGGCAACGTTTAGATCGAGAGATTTGTCTGACCGGGACGATCAGACTTAGGTGGAGGGCAGTGTCACGGATATTAGCATCGCTAAGTTATACCATCACTAATGCGATGCTAAGGCCACGATAAGCAGTATTTACGTCAATAATCAAATCATGTATACACATATATAAGGCAGCCGAAAGATGTCACACACATATGCATTTACTTATGCGCCTATGTATGCGCGAGAGGCTGTAAACTACAAACATTCACATCAATAATTCAATCATTATGTATCTACGAATAAATAAAACGAATAAATAATTGCGTCTACACATATGTACGTATACGAGCAGCGGAGCGGCAATGCACAGACACATGCATATATCTTATCTGAGTTGTCACAAGAGAGAGCAATAATTTGTGCACGTAGTTGTGGCTGGCGATTTTGTAGCGAAACTAACTAGTAAGTTCTGGAAATCGAAGAGCCTAGAAGTATGCAGCGTAAACTATAAAAGCGGGGCAGGCGAGTAAGAAGTAATTCAGTTTGATTTGAATTGTCAAGCAGTTTCGATTAAGCGCTATCTAGCGAGCTATAGCAGTATTATTTTGAATAGTAGAGTTTCATTTGAGCTATCAATCAGTTTGGTTATTAAGCAAGCTATTCGTTGCAAAGTATAAGTGTTATTGTGAAGTACTTTAATAAAGGCCATTTTTCATTATTCAATATTGGAGTTATTTATTCAACAGTTTAGTGATACGAACTTAGCAAAAGGGCAAATAAGAGGATTTGCAGCAAATTCGTTACAATATAATTATTTTCTATGTAGTTTTTCAGCTTTACTGATCTATTAGGGTCAAGTGCAGCAAATAAAGTGTGATTTATTCCACCATTTAGCCCAACGTTTCGATAATTATCCTTATCTTCTTCAGGGGCGGTCTATATTTGTTTATAACAAAATACAAAAGACAAAAACAACATTAGAAATAACACGATCTAAATTACATAGTTTCAAACAAAGTTTTGCACAATTATAAATTTGAATTTTACATGAAATATTACTTCACAAACAATTATTTATATTCACTCACATTGGTATTTAAAAAACGATTGTATTATTACTTTACAAAAAAATTAAATGCTACCATCACTATATGGTAAACTTGTCAAACTAAAACTAATTATCTGTGTCATAGGCATAATAAGTAAGTCGCGCCTATGTCTTGTGTATCTTCTTTCTTGTTCATTGCCTTTTCTCTGTTTTGCATTATTCTTAGGCTCTCGAGTGTGTACCTTGTTCTTTCTCTCGTCTCTTTGTCTATTATTTTTGTTGTTGTGAAATCTACTGTGTGTTTGTTGTTTACCGCGTGCTGTGATAACGCCGTGCTGTGTTTTTCTTTGTTGATATCGGCTTGGTGCTCTGCAAGTCGTGTGTTTAGCGCCCTCTTCGTAGTGCCAATATATATTTTGTTGCAATGTTCAGTTTCATTTCCTTTGCACTCTATTTGGTATACCACGTTACTTTGTTGTTGTATGTCGATCGGGCTTTTTGTTTTTGTAAAGAATGTTGATAGAGTGTGGTTAGATTTGTAAGCCAGTGTTACTTTTGGGTTTTTTGTTATGTGTTGTGCTAGATTTTCTGAGAGCCTGGGAATATAGGTCGTACTAAAATATTGTTTTGGCTCATTCGGCGACTCTTTCGTTGTGGTTTTGTGGGAATATTTATTAATTCTTGTTGTTTACGGTCAATTAGATTACATATTAATTTATTGGGATAATTGTTACTTCTTAGCGTCATTTTGATTTGTTCTATATTAGCGTTATGAAAACATTGATTGCTGATGGTCAGTACTTTATGTATAAAATTTTTGGCGGTATTTAATTTATACTTAAAGGGTTGTGATGAAAAGAAATTTATTAGGCGACCAGACGATGTAGGTTTTGTGTACCAGTCAAGTATAATTTTATTGTTAGCTCTATATATGCGGGTGTCTAAGAAGGGGATGTTGTTGTTTTTTTTCCATTTCAATGGTAAATTGCAGTCTATTGTGGTATTTGTTCAGTGTACTTAAGATAATTTCCGTGTCGCCTCGTTTTATTATTGCAAATACGTCGTCTACGTATTTGACAAGAAATTTGATACCAGTGTTTTGTTGTTGGTTCAGCTCAGAGTACATATTGTGTATAAGGTCGTCCATCACAATTATTTTCATTGCTTACAAATATTTTTTTGTGACGTCAAAGAGCACCACCGTGAGTGAATCTACTAAAACATTTACAGTGTATTTCAAAATGTATGCCTGGTTTCATGTGTTGTAATTAAGCTGTGACCTCAGCTAAAAAACGTTTGAGTAAAGAAATCGCTTGAATTTGTTTGAGTTTTTCGCACTAAAACAATGGTCTTCCCTTTTAAGTACGGTGTGTGATATCGGGCATAAGTATTGTCCATTTTTTTGTCGGGAATGATTATTCAAAAAACTGATATGACGATGAATCCAGCGTTATACAAGTGGCAGGTATTCTATTAAAAAAGGGGAATCGAATCATGAATGACTGATATCCAGGGCTGGCTTATGAGACAAACATTCGTTGAAAAAGTACCATCTTAAAATCGTTATTGAGAAGCACATGGAGCTTTGACTGGAAAGTACGAGCTTAACCCCAATTTCAGGTAAACTCACAGTTAAAAAGTAAACTCCGCGTTTTGTTAATAGACCTAAAAATCCTATGCACTCAGCAAAAGCAATTACGCACATTGCTATTCAGTATTAACAAAACAAACTACGACTTTTGTGTTGCGTACACTGAAAGAAAATCTTTTTCTTCTGGTTAAATCAACCGAAATACGGGTCAATTCAACCGAAATTTCTGTTAATTTTTATCCATCGCAACAAGATGTTGAATCAACCGCGCACAAATCGTAAAAAACCGCTTTAGTGGTCAAATAAACAAAAAAGTTTTTTCGTTATACGTACTTTACCCATAGTTTTGTTAAATTAACAATTATTACTGTCGCCAATCAAAACTGTTAATATGAAAGGGATTTCTGTTCTCTTGAAATTACCAGTGCAAACTGTTAAATTGAGAGATTTAATGTTAAGATGATACTAACAGCGAAAGCTGTAGAAATGACAGAGAGATTTGTTCATTAGAAATAACCAGCGTATACTGTTAAATTAACAGAGTTTGGTTAGGGGGTGGCAGTAAAAATTACCTTACTCCTTTTGATGGGGCTGCTGCGGATGCGACTGCTGCGGTGATGGTGATGTAAGGAGGCGATATGGTTGACTACGCTGACGGTGGCGGCGGCAATATCCCCTATGCTGATCAACACAAATTTCAATGGATTCTGCAATGATTTCTGTGAAGCGGCGATGGCCGATTGTGGTCTTTAATTGACTAAGAAATGCACCACACCAAGTGTGGAAAACAATGGTTCACTGATGAGATCGGCAAAGATGTATTAACACCAGGAATATAAGGCGAAATATATATATATATGTATATATATATATATATGCAAAAATCGCACGTCACTGCTGACCGTGGAAAACGAGATTCTTTTATTATTAACTATTCCGAACCGAACTATGAACTTTCGAAATAAGAAAAGGGCGCCTTTTAACTTTTATAAAGCTATTTTATATTATACAGAGAGCTTTTCCAATTTTGTTTGTCACAACCGAGAGGATACAAAATTTCGAATGACTAAAAATAAAAAGAAGTGTCAAAACAATAATATAAATGTATGTATGTACGTACATAGTCACATCTGTCAACCCATTGTTGGGGTTGCCAGAGAGGTGAAATACGCTCGCGTGTTAGCGTAAAATACAAACATTTCAAATTCTTAAGTTTAATAAATATGTACGTAATATATGATATTACGTATTTGTACGTGCAAATAATTCAGAATGCGTACTTATACGTAAAAGGTACATATATCAATAAATTCAATATAAAATTCAGGTAAATTCAGGTTTAGGTTTCCTTAAGCCTAATTTCTATTAAATAGAAGGGTTGGCTGTTGGCGACTACGACAGTCGCTCAAACATCGTCCCCGCCCTAGGCGCGTTCAGCGGCTAGAGCCTCCTGTAGCTCCTTAAGGGTCCGCAATGCATCTCGAACGAGGATTTGGGACACTCTTCCTCTAGCGTTGGCGGTTTGCAGCCCTTGTGCGGTGCATCGAATGGTGCGTCGTGCGATGCTGGGTGCTGCTGAGGGAATGTTGTTTCCCGGGCGAGAACGGGGTTGCCCGGTGGCGGCAGGGGGTGCCGGTACGGCGGATCTGCCAGGCCGGGGTGCCTGGATGGCGCGCTGGGCGCTTGGGGTAGCGTCCCGCCGATGGAGTAGGGAGTGATGTCGCGCTCCACAGATCCGGCATCTGTCGTATGAGCTGCACTCGCTGGTGATGTGAGATAATGCCAAGCAATTCAGGCAAAACTCATGGGCTCGTGCAAGCATCCATCTCTGGGGTGGTTTCATTTTTTTGAATATGACGCAGTTCCGAAGAGCGTGCTGACGGG
Source organism: Eurosta solidaginis (assembly GCF_040869045.1). NCBI lineage: Eukaryota > Metazoa > Arthropoda > Insecta > Diptera > Tephritidae > Eurosta > Eurosta solidaginis. Next base: position 248,298,450 of record NC_090319.1, on the reverse strand, counting down.
TGCATATGCGGCACCGTCGGTAATCCGTTATAAGTGTCGAGCTGCGTGATTCATTGGCGCGGTTGGGAGCAACGATCTCCGACCGCACTGGTCTTCGTGACGACGACTGATTTGCACGATCCATAGCGATCTGTAATTACAGTTGTAAAAGTATTTTAGTGGAGGGAAATACTGATACAGGGGATTTCAGCTGGCATTATGTTGCAAAATACGACTATTGGAGACGGTGATATGGTAAGAGTGGTCAGAGGTGGTTTGAGAGTAGCTACGAATTCTCCGGGGATGCCCGAGAGGGTGGGCTTTCAATCTGAGGGAGGAAACAGAGCTTGACAAGTGGTCGTGTGAGGGTGCCGGTTTGAGTACGAACGTCAACAACACGTATATGGCCGTCAGGTCCGGGATATACTTTTTCAATACGTCCAAGGCGCCATTCAGTCGGGGGAAGTGAGTCGTCGTGAATGCAGACACACTCACCGACCTTGGGTTGGGGTTGTGGATTTTTCCACTTCTGCCTTTTCTGGAGATCCTTTAGGTAGTCTTCCTTCCACCTTTTGCTGAATTGATGATGTAAGCTTTTTACCCTGTCCCATCGGTTTATAAGAGATAAATCCGCGTGATCCACTTCAGGGATAGCGAGGAGGGGGCTACCTCGGAGAAAGTGGCCGGGGGTCAGCGCGGTAAACTCTGTGGGATCTTGGGATAAAGGTGAGATAGGACGAGAGTTTAATACGGCTTCAATTCTTACCAAGAGGGTGGTAAATTCTTCAAATGTGAACTTGTGGGTTCCTGCAGTCCTCTTGAAGTGCAGTTTGAAACTCTTCACTGCAGACTCCCACAAGCCGCCCATGTGGGGAGCTCCGGGTGGAATGAATTTCCAATTAATGCCCTGGGGAGAGTATTTTGCGATTACTTCTTGAGAGGCAGTTTTCATGAAGTCAACGAACTCTTTTTCCGTCGCTCTTTTAGCTCCAATAAACGTTTTGCCGTTGTCACTCATCACTGTGGCAGGATATCCACGACGTCCGACGAAGCGAGCGAATGCTGCGAGAAAGGCATTTGTTGTTAGGTCCGAGCACAGCTCAAGGTGGACAGCTTTTGTCACGAAACAGACAAAAACGGCCACGTAGCCTTTCAGTAAGGTGTGAGACCTTAGCAAGGAGGCTTTTATTTGAAAAGGCCCCGCAAAGTCGACACCGGTAGTGGTGAAAGGCGGAGCATATGTGCATCGTTCCGGGGGCAAAGCCGCCATGATTTGCGATCGCATTTGCTGCTTGTGGAGGGTACAAGTTTTGCACTGATGTATGCATCTCTTTATGAGGGGCTTAAGTCGTGGAATATAGAGATCCTGTCTGAGGCATTGCTGCATGAGACGTATTTCGGCATGGAGAAGAAGTTCATGGAGGTACTGTATATAGAGGACAGCGAATCTTGATTTTTCTGGGATAATAACGGGATGTTTTTCATTGTAAGTCAACGTGGAATGAACTAGTCTACCATGAACCCTGAGGAGCCCGTTTTCATCGAGGTATGGGTTGAGGGTTAGAAGAGAGCTTCTTTGATCAATGGGTTTTGCATTTTCCAAGAATGCTCTTTCGCGAGGAAAATATCGGGTTTGTGTTAACGTCACAAGTTTATCTTTCGCTTTGCGGAGATCTTCATGAGACAGAGAGGGAGTGTAAGCGGGTTTAATGCCTCGAATTCGGTCCTTGAGATTATTAATGAACCTGAAGGCATATGCCATGACCCTGAGGGCGCGAGGAAATGAGGAAAATCGATCCAATACATCGGGGTCATCTTCAGCTGAGTATAGTGCTTCGACTCGGCGCATTTCAGGCGGATTGATGCTGCGGGTAGATGGGTTTGGCCAAGCTTCGTGGGGCTGGGTCAGCCACGCAGGGCCATTCCACCACAGCGCAGAATTTGCCAAGTCCATGGGTTTGCATCCTCTAGTGCCCATGTCTGCTGGATTGTCGCGACTGCCTACATGCTTCCAGGAGGCGCTTCCGACGAGATCCATAATTTCAGCTGTTCGATTGGATACGAAAGTTTTCCAAGCGTGGGGAGGCTTTTCGAGCCATGCTAACACAATTTCCGAGTCAGACCACATGTAAAGATTTGTAAGAGAGAGCTCGAGATGGGATTGTACGACGGCGATTAGTCGGGCAAGGAGTAGAGCTGCACATAGTTCTAGTCTTGGAAGACTGGTAGTGCGAAGAGGGGCAACCTTGCCTTTAGCAACCAGAAGGTGGGACGATGTGGTGGCACCGTGGGTTGTTCGCAGATATATAGTGGCGCAATATGCCTTTTCTGACGCATCGCAGAAACCATGCAGTTCAACCTGCTGGTTCGGCATGTAGTCAACCCATCGAGGTATCTTTATATCTGAGATGTTGGGTAAATTTTTTGCGAACTGCGTCCATTTAATGAAGCGGAGGGGCTTCACTGGTTCATCCCAGCCAGTTCCGTCTATCCATAGCTCTTGGAGTAAAATCTTGGCCTGAATCATAATCGGCGTAAGCCACCCTGCGGGGTCAAAAAGTTTTGCGACCGAGGAGAGAATTTGTCGTTTTGTATTAGCGGACGAGAGGGGTATTGAGTCCACTGTATACGAAAACGTGTCGGTCAGAGCGTTCCACTGTATGCCGAGAGTTTTGGTGTTGCTTGCTTTCTCGAATTCCAAAAGATTGGTATCTAGCAAGTCCTCTTCTTTGATGTTTTTTATTATACTGGGGTGATTGGCCGTTATTTTCCGTAATGGAAATCCTGCTGACGCTAACACTTGGATGACTTGGGAGAGAGATGTTTCAGCAGAGAGAATTTCATGGCTGCCAGAGAGAGTGTCATCTACATATGTTTCTTTCGTCAAAACAGGGACGGCTTTGGGGAAAGTTTCCTTTACATCTTTGGCCAGTTGGTGAAGAGTACGTATGGCGAGGTAGGGTGCACAGTTCACACCAAATGTGACTGTTTTCAGACAATAGTCTTTTATGGGGTCGCTCGGAGATGAGCGAAAGACGATCCTCTGATAATCTCTGTCGTCTTCGTGCATTATAATTTGACGATACATTTTTTCTACGTCTCCGTTAAAAACAAATTGGTAGGTACGCCACTTGAGAATCAGAAGCATCAGATCGGGCTGGAGAGTAGGGCCGGTATAAAGAACGTCGTTGAGCGCATGTCCAGATGCCGACTTCTTTGAGGCGTTAAACACGACCCGCACCTTTGATGTCTTTTTCTCGGGTTTGACAACTGCGTGATGAGGAAGATAAAATGAGAGGCATTTTCCTCCGTCAAATTTTTCATAGGAGCCGGTTTCCTCCATATGATCGAGGGTGAGGTATTCTTCTAGAACACTATCATATTGAGTCTTTAAATCCCCTTTCTTCTGCAGACTTCTCTCCATTCCAAGAAACTGGCTTAGAGCTGAAGACCGAGAGTGGGATAATGAGATTGACTCTGGGAAGCTGGGTTTAAACGGCAGCCTTACGATATAACGACCGTTATCATCGCGTGAGGTTGTGGCTGCATAGAAATTTTCGCAAAACTCGTCTTCTGGGATTATTTGGGGTTTGGTGGGAACTTCCTCCAATTCCCAGAATTTACGCAATAGCGAGTGAAGATCTTCGTTCGACACTTCTGACACTTGCATGCAGAAAGCGTTTACCAACACAGGAGCTCTACCGCTCAGAATCCATCCAAAAATGGTTTTCTGCGCTAGAAGATGGGGGGAAAGTTTCTCAACGCCATTTTGGATGATTTGCGGTATTACATCACTGCCTAGGACGAGATCTATTTGCGAGGGGGAGTGACAGTTCGAGTCTGCGAGGTTGAGGTGTGCCCATTTTGCTTGAAGCTCGCTAGTGAGCTTAAGCGAGGGGAGCATTTTTGTTAGCCGGGGTAATACTATTGCCTCTGCACTTATTCTGGTTTTGAAATCGGGGGATACCAAAGTCAGAGAGCACAATTTGTTTGAGGTCTGAACTACCTTGCCGCCCATCCCTGATATTTCAAATCTAGAGGGTTTGAATGGGAGTTTGAGTCTATCTTGGGCTCTGGTAGAGATAAAGGTTCGTTCAGATCCCTGATCCACAAGAGCTCGTAGTTTAAAAATTTCTCCTTTATGCTCTACGGGAACGATAGCCGTGGGTAAAATTATTTCACAATCGTTTTCGGAATAAAACGATTGCACTTGGCTTTTCTGCGAGCATGAAGGGCTTTCATCCAGAGCATTGGCTTGATCGGGAGTATTGCCGGGTGAGACTGTGGAATTCGTGGTGGTGGCTTGTGAGGCTGTCCTTTGCAATCGTGAGGGTTGTCTTTTCGGCACTTGAGATGAGTCTTCGTGAAGAACTGAGTTGTGCCGATCTTGACATTGATTGCAAGTTTGAGTACTGGAACAGTCTTTCAATATGTGTGACTGAGAGAGGCAATTGAAACACATATTGTTTTCTCTCACAAACCTTCTGCGATCAGAGGTCGACAGCTTCTTAAATTTGAAGCGACTTATAAGGGGGTGAGATGAGGTTTTACACATAGCGCACTTGTACATTGTTCGCTGCTCTGTCATATGAGATTGGGTGTGGGAGGTCGATCTATTTTGAAAGGGATGCGACTGTTGGGGTTTAAATGGCGGCCTAGTTTGAGGAGGAGTGAATTTACTTTTACTTGGGCGCCATTGATCAACTCTTTCTACCACTTCGTATCGCGTTGTGAGGAACTGGTCCATTTGGGACCAGTTGGGAAGTTCTCTTCTTGAGGTTAGAGATTGCTCCCACAACGTGACTGTATTTTCTGGGAGTTTAGAGGTAACCAGATAAATAAGTATGGGGTCCCAGTTATCTGTGGAGACTTGTTGCGTGGCGAGAATTTGAAGGCAATTATTTACCGACGATTGCAACCTTTGAATGTCTTCACTGTTTTCGGTAGTGATAGTTTTTAAGTTCATCAGGGCCCGTATTTGGTTATCTACGAGAACTCGTCTGTTCTCGTATCGGGCCTTTAGGGCTTCCCACGCTAAGGCAAAGTTGTCGTCAGTCAAGGGAAATTGGTTGACTATTTGAGCTGCCTTTCCTTGGGTTTTGTATCTGAGGTGATACAATTTTTGCGCTTGGGAGAGTTTCGGGTGGTTAATATAAACGGCTGTGAACATGTCACGAAATGAGGGCCATTTTTCATAACCACCATAAAATATTTCGGTATCGCAGGGAGGGATTTTTAGCGAAATACCGGAGTTGTCAGATGGAGCTGGTGTGACGGTAGGGGGAGCGGGGGCATTTGCTTGTTTAAGCAAGTGAAGCTGGTCTTCTATCTGGGCTTTTGTGTCTTCGTATGCTATGAGACAGGACCTGTATATGCTATTAGCAGATGTTGGAAAATCTTCGGGCAGGTCCTGATCTGGGGTTTCGACAATCTTATCGAAGACGGTTTGGACTCTATTCCAAAATTTGTCTATATTGGCGTTTTTTATTTTGAGTGAGGACTCCGTGTTGTCTTGGAGCGACGTCGACCTAAACCGAGCACAATATTCCAAAAAATTGTCCGTTTCGGATGTAAATTTTTTGGGGGCAGACGAGATTTTAAATTTTTTAACTCCTTGAGTTTTGGAGCCACCTTTTTTGGTTTCATCGTCACTCATTTTTGAGCTTTGTTTTATGTCGCTTAGAGTTGAGATTCAACAAAAAATTTAACTTCAGAGAGAAAACTTTTTTTTTTTTTTTGAAGAGAGAGTATTTGCTTTTAACTATGTGAGGGAGTTACGTTTAAATATTCACGTTAAATAGCAAGAGAGAATACTTTTCAAAACCAAAAAAAGTTTTTTAGTTAAATTTATTTGAGGGGTTTGAGTATGTGTAAAACCTAATAGGGAGAGGGGGACAAATTTCCGAAGTAAAGAGGTTTTAATTAATTTGAAATTTGAGGGTATGACGAGACAAAGTTGACCACTGTGCCGCGGTGCACTGTATTTAATATGTATATATGCGTGAGGGTTAAATATACGTGGGAAAAATACAAATATATATATATGTAAATATGAGTAATTATTTTTTAAGATTTTCACTATCGATATTTTTGTGGACTGTATAAATGGGGATACAGAGTGAAATACTAAATTACTCGGGAAAATTTTTTAGCTTTACACAAGAGAGATATATTTTTCAAACGCTAGTGTACGCACTGAACCACTCTTGTACCACTGTATGAGATTTTGTTTCACCGCTTATGTCGCTTTCTTGTATACGCAAATGAGGAAACCGAGAAAATTTGCTTGCGTTTTTTTTTTTTTTTTTTTTTATTAATTCAATGGGGAGAAATCAGAAGTTAGCAGAGGTTGTGCAATATATTTAATTAACGACAAGAGATATTTTAATTTAAAATGAGAAAATTTTACATTATTAAGAGATTTGTCGCATTAAAATATAAGGGGTGCTTTTAGCAAGTGTGCCCACTGTAGCTAACTACTGAGTTTTTCTTATTTTGCTTTGCACATATACCGTACTGAGTTTTGCAATATGGGGTTATTGCTATATGTATATATATATATATATATATATATATACGAAATGGTATGTGCAATTTTAGTGGGAACTTGAGAAAATTTGGCGGGAAATGAGGATTATTGGCGGGAAATTCTAATCCTCGAAAATGAAAATTGCCTTGATTTTTCTCTTTTATGTATATTTTTCCGTGTTTAGGGTGTATTCAAATGTCATTTAATACTCACGGTTTTTTGGCAAATGGGTATTTCTTGTCGCTGGTTCCTTGGTGGCGTCGAAGGACCACTGGTTAGGGGGTGGCAGTAAAAATTACCTTACTCCTTTTGATGGGGCTGCTGCGGATGCGACTGCTGCGGTGATGGTGATGTAAGGAGGCGATATGGTTGACTACGCTGACGGTGGCGGCGGCAATATCCCCTATGCTGATCAACACAAATTTCAATGGATTCTGCAATGATTTCTGTGAAGCGGCGATGGCCGATTGTGGTCTTTAATTGACTAAGAAATGCACCACACCAAGTGTGGAAAACAATGGTTCACTGATGAGATCGGCAAAGATGTATTAACACCAGGAATATAAGGCGAAATATATATATATATGTATATATATATATATATATGCAAAAATCGCACGTCACTGCTGACCGTGGAAAACGAGATTCTTTTATTATTAACTATTCCGAACCGAACTATGAACTTTCGAAATAAGAAAAGGGCGCCTTTTAACTTTTATAAAGCTATTTTATATTATACAGAGAGCTTTTCCAATTTTGTTTGTCACAACCGAGAGGATACAAAATTTCGAATGAATAAAAATAAAAAGAAGTGTCAAAACAATAATATAAATGTATGTATGTACGTACATAGTCACATCTGTCAACCCATTGTTGGGGTTGCCAGAGAGGTGAAATACGCTCGCGTGTTAGCGTAAAATACAAACATTTCAAATTCTTAAGTTTAATAAATATGTACGTAATATATGATATTACGTATTTGTACGTGCAAATAATTCAGAATGCGTACTTATACGTAAAAGGTACATATATCAATAAATTCAATATAAAATTCAGGTAAATTCAGGTTTAGGTTTCCTTAAGCCTAATTTCTATTAAATAGAAGGGTTGGCTGTTGGCGACTACGACAGTCGCTCAAACAGAGTTTATTGTCGAAATGACACTACCAGTGAAATCTATTGAAATAACAGATATTTCTGTTTTTTCTAGATTAATAGCGAAACTTTTTACACCAACAGAGCTTTCTGTGGAAAAAATGAAAGCCTGATAAATATATATTTAAACCTACTTAGTTTTTTTTTATTTGTATAAATTACACATAAGTATATTTCATTTCTAATGATTTTATTGCTATATTTAGTAATATTAATTAAAATAATAATAACTTAAATTAAATAAGAATTGTTGCATGAATATAATAACAAATACTTGTACGTATGCTTGTATGAATCGCGAGATATTACCTCTAATCACAAGCACGATCCTTAGCGATGGGGTAGCGTAAAGCGTTTACATCTGCATAAATATAATTAAAACAAGTAAGAAGGGGACTGTCTTCGGCTGTGCCGAAGACTTCATACCTTTCATGAATGGGGCTGAACAATAATCTTATCCCGTTCGTAATCTCCGAATAATCGGATGTATAAGATAAGAAATATATAGTGAACAGATCTACATACCTTAACGATTTTTAAGATAAATATAAAATAAAAAACAGGTAGGTACTTCGTGTGAGGATGCAAAGTTTCAGGTTTTTGTGGTCTGCGTGTAAAAACTATGACTACGAATCACGTATTTCAAAAATATATGACGAAAACGTAACTATTTGATGAAATTTGATGAATCTTGAAGCTTCTAGCCGTAAAAAAGGGTCCAATATGACAGTTTATATGAAGTATATAATATATATACCACCGATCTCTATGATTTTTTCAGACAACAATATATGCTATATACGAAAGCATTTTGTGAAATTTGAAGCTTCTAACTGTTAAAACGGGGCAGAAATTGCGCAAAGTTTCTTATCTGAACAATCGGTTGTATGAGATATATACTATGTATACCACCGATCTCAACGATTTTTTCAGACATCAATATATGCTATACACGTAAGCAGTTGGTGAAATTTGAAGCTTCTAGCTGTTAAAATGGGGCCGAAATCGTAAAAAAATATATATATAATATATATATATACTATATATACCATCATATATATATTATATATATCACCGATCTCTATGATTTTTTGACACAACAATACATACTATATACGTAAGCAATCGGTGAAATTTGAAGCTTATAACTGTTAAAATGGGGAAGAAATTGCGCAAAGTTTCTTATCTGAACAATCGGTTGTATGGGATATATACTATATATACCACCGGTATCTATGATTTTCTCAGACAACAATATATGCTATACACGTAAGCATTTGGTGAAATTTGAACATATCTAAACGATTTTTAAGATAAATATAAAATAAAAAATAGGTAGGTAATCTGTGTGAGGATGCAAAGCTTCACGTTTTTTGTGGTCTGCATGTAAAAACTATGCCTACGAATCACGTATTCCAAAAATATATGACGTAAACGTAACTATTTGATGAAATTTGATGAATCTTGAAGCTTCTAGCCGTAAAAAAGGGTCCAATATGACAGTTTATATGAAGTATATAATATATATACCACCGATCTCTATGATTTTTTCAGACAACAATATATGCTATATACGAAAGCATTTTGTGAAATTTGAAGCTTCTAACTGTTAAAACGGGGCAGAAATTGCGCAAAGTTTCTTATCTGAACAATCGGTTGTATGAGATATATACTATGTATACCACCGATCTCAACGATTTTTTCAGACATCAATATATGCTATACACGTAAGCAGTTGGTGAAATTTGAAGCTTCTAGCTGTTAAAATGGGGTAGAAATTGCGAAAAGTTTCTTATCTGAACAATCGGTTGTATGAGATATATACTATATATACAACCGATCTCTATGATTTTTTCAGACGACAATATATGCTATATACGTAAGCAATCAGTGAAATTTGAAGCTTATAGCTGTTAAAATGGGGTAGAAATTGCGAAAAGTTTCTTATCTGAACAATCGGTTGTATGAGATATATACTATATATACAACCGATCTCTATGATTTTTTCAGACAACAATATATGCTATATACGTAAGCATTTTGTGAAATTTGAAGCTTCTAGCTGTTAAAACGGGGCAGAAATTGCGCAAAGTTTCTTATCTGAACAATCGGTTGTATGAGATATATACTATGTATACCACCGATCTCAATGATTTTTTTCAGACATCAATATATGCTATACACGTAAGCATTTGGTGAAATTTGAAGCTTATAGCTGTTAAAATGAGGCAAAAATCGCAAAAAAAAATATATATACTATATATATACTATATATACCATCATATATATATTATATATATCACCGATCTCTATGATTTTTTGACACAACAATACATACTATATACGTAAGCAATCGGTGAAATTTGAAGCTTATAGCTGTTAAAATGGGGTAGAAATTGCGAAAAGTTTCTTATCTGAACAATCTGTTGTATGAGATATATACTATATATACAACCGATCTCTATGATTTTTTCAGGCAACAATGTATGCTATATACGTAAGCAATCGGTGAAATTTGAAGCTTATAGCTGTTAAAATGGGGTAGAAATTGCGAAAAGTTTCTTATCTGAACAATCGGTTGTATGAGATATATACTACATATACAACCGATCTCTATGATTTTTTAGACAACAATATATGCTATATACGTAAGCAATCGGTGAAATTTGAAGCTTATAGCTGTTAAAATGGGGTATAAATTGCGAAAAGTTTCTTATCTGAACAATCGGTTGTATGAGATATATACTATATATACAACCAATCTCTATGATTTTTTCAGACAACAATATATGCTATATACGTAAGTATTCTGTGAAATTTGAAGCTTCTAGCTGTTAAAATGGGGCTAAAATTTGCAAAAATATATATATATATATATACTATATATATATACTATATATATATACTATATATACCACCATATATAAACTATATATACCACCGATCTTTATGATTTTTTCAGACAACAATATATGCTATATACGTAAGCATTCGTTGAAATTTGAAGCCTCTAGCTCTTAAAATAGGGCAGTAATTACGAAAAGTTCCTTATCTGAACAATCGGTTGTATGGGATATATACTATATATACGACCGATCTCATCAATTTTTTCAGGCAACAATACGTGCAATATACGAAAGTATATGGTGAAGTTTGAAGCTTCAATCTGTTAAATTGGGTAAGATATTACAAAAATCCTCTTTTTCTGAAAAATCGGTTGTATGGAGGATATATGCTATAGTGGTCCGATCCGGTCGGTTCCGACAAATGTCTAATCGGACACCCAAATACACCCGCTCACCAAATTTTATCAAGATATCTCAAAAATTGAGGGACTAGTTTGCATACAAACAGACAGACGGACAGACGGACAGACGGACATGGCTAAATCAACTCAGCTCTTCAACCTGATTATTTCGGTATACTTAATGGTGGGTCTATCTATTTTCCTTTAAGGACTTACAATTTTCGGTTTCGTGAGGAAACTAATATACCATTTCATTTTCATGAAAGGTATAAAAACAAGTAAATATTTTATTAATGTGATGTAATAAAACAAGCGAAAAAATGACATAATTGCATAGATTCCATCAAAAGTGTTCAGAAATATTTAACCACCCAATTTTTGTGTCTTAGACAACATACATATGGGGTATTCCATCCCATTTCGACCAATTTTGAATCCGACCCATTCAGAATTGGCTGAAAGTTTTTCTTCTTTTTCTAGCTTACGAAAGACGTTTTTCAGAATTTTTTCAAATTTTTTCATCCAACTCAAAAAAAGTTATGAATTTTAAAAAAACACCGTTTTTGTTTTCAAAATGCTATAACTTTTTCAAAAAATGACCGTTTGGGATCTTTTGTTTTTTTTTAATTTGTTTTTAAATATACTTTTCGGAAAAAATACAAAAAAAAATTTAAAGTTTTTTTTTGTAATTTTTCAGTTTTTCGAGATTTTTCGAATTTCGCCATTTTTTCTCATAAAAAACTTCAATTATTGTTTTCAAAATGCTATAAATTTTTCAAAAATTGACCGTTTGGGATCTTTTTTTTTTTAAATTTGTTTTTAAATGTAATTTTCGGAAAAAATACAAAAAAATTTTTAAATTTTTTTTTTTCAATTAAATAAAAAAAAATAATAATAATAATCGGCCCACTCCGGGATTAGTGGGGATGATTGCAAAATTGATTGAAGTTTTTTATGAGAAAAAAAAATCTAAAAATCTCGAAAAACTGAAAAATTACAAAAAAAAAAACTTTAAAAATTTTTTTGTATTTTTTCCGAAAGGTACATCTAAAAACAAATTTAAAAAAAAAGATCCCAAACGGTCAATTTTTGAAAAAGTTATAGCATTTAGAAAAAAACACGTTTTTTTTTTTTTTTAATTCATAACTTTTTTTGAGTTAGATGAAAAAATTCTGAAAAACCTCTTTCGTAAGCTAGAAAAAGAAGAAAAACTTTCAGCCAATTCTAAAGGGGTCGGGTTCAAAATTGGTCGAAATGGGATGGAATACCCCATATACAATGAATATATTTATATTATAATTCATAATTGCGAAATAGGAGTTGTTGGTGTCGATTTTTGCGAGAGCATGCACTTACATGCAAGTAAGTATTCATGTAACAATCGTGCGTTTGTGCAAAAATGTACGCAAATTTGTTTTTCTTAATTGTTTCGTTATACATAAGTACCTACTAAATTTGTTATAAAAACAACTGAATTAATGCTTTAAAGAAATCCAACTAATTCCCTTTTTATATTTACAAACCACTTAATAACAAAATTGCACACACAACTTGTTACGAATTACGATCGACTGCTTAGTATGGAAGTATGTTGCCATACATATATATATGTACGTAAACATGTGAATATATAAATACGCATGCTTGCTACTATTGTAACGAATTTACTGCAAATCCTCTTATTTGCCCTTTTGCTAAGTTCGATCACTAAACTGTTGAATAAATAACTCCAATATTTAATAATGCAAAATGGCCTTTATTAAAGTACTTCACCATAAATAACTCTACTATTTTCAAATAATACTGCTATTGCTCGCTAGATAGCGTCTTAATCGAAACTGCTTCTAGCGCCTCTACCGCTGGTGCTTTTATACTCTGTGATTTCTTCGTGGCATCTTCTAGGCGCTTCCAGAATTTGCTTAGTTACCACCATATAATTATAACTACAGATGCACGTATATAGCTTCACATGCGTGTATTTGTGAGCGACACTTCCACAATTACAATTGCATACTTTTGGGAGCATCTCAGATAAGATATCTGCATGTGTTTGTGCTTGTGTTCTCTGCTGCGTGTACGTACATATGTGTAGACATAATGATTGATTCGTTTATGTAGATACAAGTGACTGTGTGCTTTATTGTTGTTGTGACTTCATTTACTTAGCATCAGACTAGGGATGTGAGTATCACTTAGTGTCACTCATATTCGTCACACTGCCCTCCACCTAAGTCTAATCGTCCCGATCAGACAAATCTCCCGATCTAAACGCCGCTAGCATCTCCAAATTTACCACTCTTCTACTCCGTTGTTTCCCAATGGTTTGTATGCGGTAGATGGTATCACTGATCTTCTTCACAACTTTGTACGGGCCTTCCCAACTGCACCGAATTTTGGATGGAACACCTTTCCGCCGGTGAGGGTTGTATAGCAGTACCAAATGTCCCTTCCGGAAACCTTCCGAATTATTTTCCTTGCCGTACCTGTGTTTCATCTTACTACTCATTACCCTGGGCCGTTCCTTCACACTCTGTTGTTTGGCCAATGAAGAACTACTTCGCAGAGCTTGATCTTGACGGATTGCCTTTGCATCATCAGTATTGTCTTGACGTTTCACAACAGTAGTGCGCGCTGGCTCGAAACCACTCTTGCATCCTTTCTGGAAAATTATTTCAGTCGTTTTGGTGCGTCCGTTCGGGTTTGTCAGTGCCAGTGTTTCTCTCGCAGGTATCTTTTATTTTGTTTTGTTTGGCCCATTCGTTCCATCAACTTTTACCTTTGACTTTCGTGGTCTATGTCGAATCTCCCCCACCAGCACTCGCTTACTGCTGAACCCTTTTTCCAACCGAAGTTAAGTGGCACATCCTGGTTCTCATAACGCATCACCCTTCTCGGCATATCGATCTTCATGTCATGGTCAACCAAGAAGTCCACTCCCAATATGACTTCATCAACAATCTCCGCCACAATGAATTTGTGTAGAACCATGGCCTTTCCAATTAATACCTCACATACCACTTCTCCTTGGACTTGATTATACTCGCCAGTGACCGTACGCAACCTCGCTCCAGGTAATAATTTTACTCTCCTGTTGACCAAGTCAGATCGAATTAAGGAATGAGATGCGCCCGTATCTACAGTCAGTACACGCTCCTTGCCATCCAGTTTTCCTTCGACGGCAAGACTGCTCGATTTTTTTCCAATTCGCGACACAGATATCATAGGACATTCAATAGCTGGGGCAAGTTTTCGTTGTTTACATCTGACACGCTCTTGCTCATCTCCTCCAGCTTCGCGTTTACGGCCACCCACATTGTTGGAACTACTAGGATCAAGATCTCAATGACGCGTAATGTGACCGGGCTTCCCGCATTTGAAGCATTTGATAACGTTTTCACTCCGCTTTTGCGATCCTTTCAGCGCCTCCAATATTGCATCTACCCACTCTGGCCTTTCTACTTCTAGACGGCGTGCTTTGAAAACTGGCTTACACAGAAGCGACGCTGTTTCCTGAATCAGAGCTTGTCACACCGTTTCTGCGAATGTTGGCTTTGGGTTTGCGTATGTAGCTCGCATTGTTTCGACGTCCCGTATGCCATTTATAAAGCTCTGAATCTTTACTCTTTCAGTGTATTCCACGGGTGCGTCCGCATTCACTAAATTTACCAGGCTTTCAACATCCGACGCAAACTCTTGCAATGTTTCACCAGGCCTCTGGAAGCGGTTCAGTAACTCCATTTGGTATATCTGGTTCCTGCGTTCACTTCCGTATCGCCTCTCTAGAGCACTCGTCAATGTTTCGTAGTTGTTCCGCTCCCCCTCGGGAATAGTCTGTAGGATTTCAGCAGCAGATCCTTTAAATGCCACGAATAGTGCAGCAACTTTATCTTCAGCACTCCAGTTGTTCACTGCTGCGGTCTTCTCAAACTGAATCTTAAACACCTGGAAAGGAACAGAACCGTCAAAGGATGGTGTTTTTAGCTTTGGATTGCTTACTGAAACAACTGGGCGATTTAGTTGTAACTGCTCCATACGACCTTTTAAATCATCTACTTCTGCCTGAAATTGAGCCATTTTTGCATCCTGCGCTTCCAGTTTTGATGATACCTGTTCCAAAATTTCTGCCGACATTTCAGATATACGTGCCTCTCTTGCCTTCCAATTGAGGTGCCATATATGTCTTTTGGTCTTCCAGTTGAGATGACACTTGCGACGTCATTTCTGAAATACGTGCCTCCTGTGATTCCAGTTGGGATGCCATATATGTCTTCTGCTCTTCCAGTTGGGATGCCATATATGTCTTCTGTTCTTCGAGCTGTGTTTCCATCTTGGATGTTATCTGTGTCGACATTTCTGACATACCGTTTCTTGTGCTTCAATCATCGATGTTATTCGTGTCTCTTGCGATTCCAGTTGGGATGCCATATTTGTGGATATTTGTGATGACATTTCTGTTATGCGTGTTTCCTGGGTTTCCATTTTTGTCGATATATGTGATAACAAAGCCAATATCGCATTATGCTCGCCGCTTGCGACTGGACTCGGACTTCCGTTCTTCTCTTCAATTTTTGTTGTTGTCTCATCCCCATCAGGATAAAAGACATACTCGTCCACATCAATTCCTTGCGACTCCATTACCTCTGGTAGCCGTGCTTGAAGTTCGATCTTATTGCCGGTCCAACTCCTTTTTCAGTTGCTGGATGCTCAATTCACTCAACTTTGCCATGTCCAAGTTGTATTCCCAATCTTCGGAATTTATTCAACAATTCCTCTTCTGACACCAATTGTAACGAATTTACTGCAAATCCTCTTATTTGCCCTTTTGCTAAGTTCGACTAAACTGTTGAATAAATAACTCCAATATTTAATAATTCAAAATGGCCTTTATTAAAGTACTTCACAATAAATAACTTTACTATTTTCAAATAATACTGCTATTGCTCGCTAGATAGCGTCTTAATCGAAACTGCTTCTAGCGCCTCTACCCCTGGTGCTTTTATACTCTGTGATTTCCTCGTGGCATCTTCTAGGCGCTGCCAGAATTTACTTAGTTACCGCCATATAATTATAACTACAGATGCACGTATGTATATAGCTTCTCATATGCGTGTATTTGTGAGCGACACTTCCACAATTACAATTGCATACCTTTGGGAGCATCTCAGATAAGATATCTGCATGTGTTTGTGCATCTCTTCTCTGCTGCGTGTACGTACATATGTGTAGACATAACGATTGATTCGTTTATGTAGATACAAGTGACTGTGTGCTTTATTGTTGTTGTGACTTCATTTACTTAGCATCAGACTAGGGATGTGAGTATCACCTAGTGTCACTCATATTCGTCACAATATATATTTGCTACATACATATTCACACACGAGTTAGTACATGCTCTAGCGAAAATAACGGCACTGAACCGTTTGTTAAACCACATTGGCGTCGGTTTCAAGAACTTTATTTAAACTTTTTCTTCAAAAATTTTCACCATATTGTTATATTATAATTATATTTACGCACATTTGATACAAGATGTTCCCATTTTCTTTGAATTTAAAAGAAAAATCGGACAAATAAGTACATATGTATGTACTTACTAACCGAACTTCAATTGGGCGTACATCAAATATGCTGTCGCACATGAAACAGTATACACTTTATTACTTTGTTTTATTAAACGCACTTTCACCAAATTTTATTTTTTATAATTTATGTAATCTATAGTTTTGAAGTTCGCCGCGCGTCATTTCACTGTTCAAATAGAAATGAAAATAGTAGTCACGAAACTGATTCTCAATTTTTTCAGTTGCAGCTCATTCTCAATTTCTTCTCTCGCATGTAAAGTTGCCACACGTGATTATATTCATTCATTCATTCATTTATTATTCAATGACTTAGAGGTTGACAAGTATCATAAGTTCATAACCCGCGAAGCTGATGAGCTTGTCTGCGGGTAGATCGATTAATTATTACATATATTCTTGTTTAAAGTGATAGCTTAATTCATTGTATCCAAATATCTTAAAAACTAAGCGATAACGGGACTGTTAAATTATGGGATTTGATGACTCCTACAATAAGCTTTTTAAATGATTTTTTAGAAGGATTTTCCTGTTAGGCGTGTTTGGCAAGTTAAATAGATGGAGTGGCAGTTCGTTTAGAAATGTTGGTAAAAAAAACTGCGAGCGTATGTTTAGAGTAGTTGTTTAGATATTTTGGCATTCTTAGCCTATTTTCTGAACGAATTCGTGTGGCGTCGGAATAAGAAATTGTGATTTTATAGTCTGTTCTATCATAAAATTCGTGTAAGACTGTTAACTTAAATATAGATTTAACGTCCAAGAGTTGTAGCTCTTTGTTAAGCGATATATGCTCTTCGTATTTATTAATTTTTTTTTTTTTTGCAAGGATTTTTAAGTTGTACCTTTGGCTTTCTTGAAGTTTTCTACAACCTGTCGACGTGCCCCATGCTGCGATACCATGTCTAATGTACGATTCTGTTAAACCAGTATATACGCTTCGGAGGACCTCATAGTTGCTGCAATAACTCAAATGCTTTAAAAAATAAGATACGCTTCGTAATTTTTTCTGCAGATAGGAGATGTGGTCGCTCCATCTGAAATGCCTATCAAGGACTACTCCAAGGTATTTGTATGAATCTACGGATTTTATTATTGTTACGCACTAGCAATTTTTATGTTGTTCGTGTAAACACTCATAGCCATGAAACTTGAGGTTGATTGTAGCAGTCTTGATGTGTGGGGGTCTGATATGCATTAATTTTGTCTTCAGGGCATTGATTGACAAACCGTTGTCATGTGACCATTTAGCTATTTGATTGAGCTTCCTTTGCATTATCTCAATGGCAGTGTCGAGTGTTCTGTGTGGAACTAGGAGCGCCGTATCATCCGCATATGCGTATACTTCGCAGTTTTTCAAACACTTTTATCATACTATTGGCATATATTATGTACAAGAGCGGGCCTAGTTTTGATCCTTGCGGAACTCTGTTGGACACATATTTCTTTGTGCTATATTCTCTATCTATTTTGACTCTATGTTGCCTTAGTTCTAGATAGCTTTCGAACCATTTCTGCAGGTTCCCTTTTATTCCCGCATTTTCAAGAGCTTCAATCATTTTCGAGTGTGACAAAGTATCAAAAGCTTTACTAAAATCTATAAAAAGGACGAGATTATGAAAATTTTTACCCAAGTTAGTATTAACTACGTTAGCGAAGTTACCGAGGAGTTGGTTGATGTTTTTCCCTTTTTGAAAGCCATATTGTCTACTATCGACTATTTTATATTTGTTAACGAAAGCAGATAGTCTTCTATATACGACGTCTTCCATTACTTTTTCAATTGAAGGTAAAATCACTATTGGGCGATAATTTTTCAGGTCCGTCTTTGCTCCGACTTTATATATAGGTCGAATCGCGGAAGTTTTTAAGAGCTTTGGGACTATTGATTGACTAAGGCTAAGATTAATAAGTCTTGTTATCAGTGGTGCTATCACGGATGCATTTCTTTTCAAGTCTTTGGGCCTAATTCCATCATAACCTGGTCCTTTTTCATCGAGTTTGGAGATTATTGACAGCACCTCCTCTTCGCTTGCCTCTTCGACATAAATGAAATTATTTTATTAATATATTAATATATTAAATATTATTAATTATGCACTGTGCTTTTGACACCTTCGTCAAATGCGCTTGCAAACTTATCACATATATCCCTAAGACCATAATCCTTGAAGTTTTTAATAATGACTTCATCTATGCTTTGACTTTTCCTACCACTTATCTCGTTTACAAGTTGCCAGGTTTTTTTAAGATCGTTTTTACATTCAAAAAATTTATTTTTGTAAAAATTGTTTCTAGTGTTGAATCTCTTTGTTAACGTAGTTTCTAAACTGTTTATAGTCTAATTGTAAGCTCTATCTCTGGGTTTGGATTTCCACTTTCGATACTTTTTATCCCTAGCATTGCATAGCTCTACGGTCATCCATTCATTTGTTTTTCTTTGCCTTTTTCTTTGTATTGTGACAGTTGACTTTTTATAGATTTCTTCGAAAGTGGCTTGCATTTGAATACATTTCATCTACGTTGCTAGAATTTAGGACACAGCTCCAGTTTCTACTCTGCAATTGCTCATCTACTTCTCTACTACTTACTGAACTTGAAACTAAGCTACTTTTGCCTTTACTTTTGGTTTTTTTCCTAGGGGCAATACTGCATAAAATAGAATAATGGTCTGATATGTTGGTTTCGATTATAGAGGATACTATGTTGGCGTCACTAATTCGTATAAAAGCATGGTCTATACAAGTTTTTCAGTTGCAGCCTCTCGCTATTTCCAATCGTGTAAATTCGTTAACAATCATAAGCATGCCATTTGCTGACATCATATTTAAATAGGAATTAGAAGAACTCTGATGAACATTTAAAGTGTAAATATTCATATCTCCAATTACCATAACGAATTCTTCTTTATTGATATTTTTAAGAATACCATCAAGTTCGGTTACGAACCTGCTAATGTTGTTCTGTGGGGGTCTGTAGATGGCGTACAGTGTACCTGATATGTTGTTATCACGAACTCTGATTGCGAGAGATTCGCACGAACTCGTGTTGGTATTAATGAGTTGATATATTAAGTTTTCTCTTACATACACTGCTATTCCTCCCCCTCTCATGTTCTCTCTATTAACATACTCAGCATTAAACCTTCTAATGTTGAACAAACATTGCTCATCTGTTTTTATATTTGTTTCCACTAGCACAACCACATCTACGCTGTTTATTATTTTATCAACTTCTGCCAAAAATGCAGTAAAATTTTTCTTCAAAGATCTTATGTTAAGATGGACGCATGTGAAGTTGTATTCACAAAAGCTTATTATATTAATATCATTAAAATTTTTCATTCTTAAATTAGTAACTGAATTCATATTATAAAAATATGTATAAGACTAAAAAAAGAAGGAAAAAGATATAAGTATATGGTATAAATTTAAGAGTAAGACCTAATTTATCAAATCAATATCTGATATATTTTTAATTACGACAAAGTTAGAGTTTTCGATTTTCTTCGCTAAAATACGCCCCTTCTTAACCCAAACAAATTTCCAATTGCATACTCTCACATTTTTCTTGGCTTCAACCAGTAAGCCACGGTTTGATGCTGTTAGGTGGCCGCTTATGTATATTCTCTTATCAATGTTGACAGAGTTCTTTTTATATCTACTATCTATGTCGCTGGCATACAGTTTTTTGCCGCGCAGTCTCCTCATTTTCACCCTCTTGATTCGGGCAGAAGAGAGTTTGAGTACAATATTGTTGCCTTTTGATTTCATCCTATAAACGTCATCGACTACATTCGTACTTACGTCGATATTAGCGAAGTTAATGACACTCTGAGCTATGCTGTTCAAGTTTTCGTTTTCTTCGACTTTATCAACGTTGCTTATCACGAGATGTTTTTCAAGCGCGCGTTGCTCCAGATAATTTAGCCTATGCTCCACCACTGACATTTCTCGCTCTTTCTCATTACATTTTTCGCGGAGTTCAGCAACTTGGTTAGCAAGCAAAGCAATTGTTTCATTTAGTTTAGCTGTTGTGTTTGAGAATTCCTCTTTTAAATTTAAACTTGTAGCAGGGATGCACCTCAACGTTAAGCTAATCGTTTATCAAAAAATTTCCACCGTTTCCGTTGAAACACTTCGAAATATTATCGATAAAGAAATTATCAAGATAAATTGTATCTCGTTTTAACCGAAACGAAAAGCTTTCGTTAACGTTAAAAACGTTAACAAAAACGTGATAATTTATGTTTGAATTGTGCTGGCAATGCTATAGCCATGGTGAAGCCGTAAGGTGGTAACAGCGAGCGCACATACACACAAACTCCATGTAATTTGTTTGTGTAATTCGTTGGTGGTGATGTCAAAAATACTCTGGGAAATGTTCGTACTGTCAAAATTCATGAGAAAAGTTGCAATCAGCTTGGCTAATGCTTTCGCCTTAATCAATCCGCCATCAATCAGCTTTGCCAGCATAGTTTGAAAATAATAATCAACATAAACGATTTGATTTCATTTTGATATGGCAGAAAACGAAACAAAATCATTTCGTTAATTTGACGTTCTTAACGTTAATAAACGAAATGAAATGACTTGAATGACTTTGTTTCGTTTATTAACGTTAATTATCATCGTAACGAAATGATATCTGTTCGTTGGTTAAGCATGCCTGACTTGTAGTATGAATGTTTGACATATCATTTTAAATAGAGAACTAGTAAGTTATAGAAAAGTAAAGAATCAAATCGCGGGAAGGTAATTCACACAAGTTTAATTCTCGTCACACTTTATTTTGAAACGATTCCAAAACAACTCAAACTTGTATACTGTCGGAAACATCAACATTAAAAAATTATGCAGCCTTATTGTAAACTTCATGTGAATAAATCAATCCCATGAATTTTTTATTTCCCATGAACAAAAAATTCGTATCGTTAATTTCATGTGAATCAATCCTTATATTCGAATTTCGAATATGCTATTGTGAACATCACTCATGTTTTGTTTACAAATTTTTGCAGAAAAAATTGCTGTTGTGTAGTCAAACATTTTTTTTTTGCATTAAATATTAAAATTGTAATGATTAGTGCTTACTTGCGCCTTTGTTTAATTGAAGAAGAAACTAATACCAGTCAGCAATTGGCTGAACGAGTGTCCAGGAGGATATTAAGCGACAAGTGTAATCCCCTTGAATTACCCAATGCAAGGTAAACATGCAAATGATTATACTCGTAAGCCAAATAAATAATCGTGTTTTAACTATTTATACATAGCTTTCACCAATTGTATAGAATAAATAAGCCGGCGTTCAAATATTTGTTGGATGTATTGCACAGTGGTCTGCCAGGGGCACGTAAACGTTTTGCAATAGACACAGTCGTAAAGCTTTCAGCTGCTCTAAGATTTTTTGGTGAAGGAGCATACCAAAAAGGAGTAGGGAGGCAAGTTGTTGTGGCTTATCGCAGTCAAGTTTTAGCCACGTCTTGTCTGAAGTATTGAATGTTTTTGAGGAGTGCCTTTGCAATCAGTGGATTGCAGATAGAGCTTCTCAACCGGAAATTTCTGAACACGTGCAGTTTGAAGAATCTGAATCGCATTCATCATACCTCAATGAGGCTAAGCGTATTAGAGCAAATATAGGCAATTGCCTTATGTAAATTTATGACAAAATGTTTTTATAATTGAATGACACTCTTCAAAGAAATGTCTGATTTGTATTAGCTCAAAAGCGGCTTTATTGTTAATCTTGCTTTACCAATTTGAAAAAATAAAGTACATAAAATTCATTTTTTTTTTTACAAAAGCGTTCGAAACATTCTAATTAATGCCTAAGCTTTTCTTTGCAG
This sequence comes from Eurosta solidaginis, assembly GCF_040869045.1. Classification (NCBI taxonomy): domain Eukaryota; kingdom Metazoa; phylum Arthropoda; class Insecta; order Diptera; family Tephritidae; genus Eurosta; species Eurosta solidaginis. The sequence continues at coordinate 248,276,117 of NC_090319.1, read as the reverse complement.
CTAGTATTTTCAAATTTTGAACCTCGATTTGGCTGTTTATAAGTATGAGTTTACGGTCACCTTAAATTTTTCTGAGCCGTTCAATTTCCGAATTGTGGCGTTTTGTTTCCTTTAGTATACTGTTTTGAATATTTTGAAAGTTTTCGAGGCCTTGGTTTAATTCCTTTAAGTGGCCTTCTATTTCAGTATAGTGATGACTCTGGATTTCCAAGCCCTTTCTGACGTTGTCATTCATTTCTTTTTGAACATCTAGTTCAATGTTTAATAGCTCCGAAGGGTTAATTTTTTTGCGAGTTTGCTGGCTGGTTTTTTGTGAAGGCAAAGCACTTTCCCTTTGCGTGTCACCGGCAGTTTCGGTGCTATTTTCGTCCAAGCTATTGTCCATGCAACTAAGTTCCACTTCAGAGTCCTCACTAGAGCTGTTCTTCATCACTACTGTTATTTTCACGTTGCTTACCAGTTGATTTCGTTGCATTCAAACCAAAAGGCTTGCCATCATCGACACCTTCCGCAGCTGCTACTGACGGAGTTATATCCAAATTTGACTGTTCTAATACAGAAAAAACATGTTGCTTGCAAGGTCCTCCACCGGTCTTTTTCCTGTTTTTGGTATTTTCGACAGCCTTGTTTCGTACGTATCGTTTTTGATCAATCCAAATCTGTAAGCAATGGCTATATAAATTATGGCACATTCCATAGCCACATTGCATTGACAGTCACCTTTTTCCATTCGGAGATTGATTTTGATGGTGGGCCCATGCTATTGAGAGAATTGTTCAATTTCTTCCAAAAAGCCAGCACTTTATCTTTATTTTTTTTTTGGAAGCTCTTTCCTATTTCAGGATTTTCGGACATAGTGCTTACCAAGAAAGTCAACTGAGTTTTTTTTATAGACCTAATGTGATATAAAATTCTTATCTAAGTTTAATAAGCAATAAGCAATCCTTACATTTTATCGAGTGTTGTTCCCCACTTTCAGTTTTGCGAACAAATTCTATACATTCACGTGGAAAAAAATTTGTTGACGGTTAGGGTAATTTTTCGAAATGGGAAATTTTTCACACGGGAAGTTCACAATGAGAACAGAACAAATGTGTGAATTTTTCCATTGGGAATTGCATTCACGCGAAGTTTACAATAAGGCTGATGGTTTTTATTATCTTATTAGATTCGTTCGCGTGAGCGAAAATTCGTAAAAAATTGAACAAAATGTTACAAACTTTGGAAAAATCCTGTACGTTCAAACAAAGCTTTTGCAACAAGAGGGCGCAATTTTGCGTTTCGCTTGGAGGAGAAGTTGCAAAATTGTAACCTATAAATAGGTGTCCCGATATCGCATAATTTTTTGTACAGTAAATTCAAAAAAGGGTTTTTCGTTTTGTATTGATAACTGGAAAACTAGTTTTTTGTTGTTTTCCCATTTTGTGTGTTTTTTCGATTTGGTCGTTTTCTTATTTTTTGTGTTTTTTTTTAGCAAGTGGCACCATCGTCATAAGTACAAAGTAGAGAGCGCTGTGAGCGTGAAATTCTCTTTGAAATTTGATCATGCATTGACTGTTGTTCGCTGTTGAAATGACCAGTGAAATCAGTTGTGTTAACAGAAAAATCAGTGAGACTGATTAGGAGTCTGTAAATTTTACAGATACATATGGTTCTATTCTGAACTAATTTTTCTTCGAGTTATGGCTCCTGGAACATAGAAAATGGCTTAGTCATAAAAAGGGCGTTGCCAAGCCCATTTTTTTTAATTTGTAGTTTTTCCTATTTATTGTTATAAATCCACTTGGGAAATGAAATACCATTGATATAAAGCTCTTTTTTGCAAAGATATAGCTTATTTTTTTCGTCCACGACCCTTTTAAAAATCTTTTATATAAAAGTGGGCGGGGTCCTTAACCGGTTTCGTTAATTTTTCTTCAAAGCCTTCCTAATAGTAAAGGCCACCTCTCTGCCGAATTTCGTTACGATAGGATTGAAGATTTTTGATTTATGATTAATAATATTTGTAAATTTGATTTTATCACCATCAGTGTGCGGTACCACGACTATTTAAAATTTTTTTTTCTAATTTTTCTCAAGAGTCTCAATATCAGTCCAGACGTCCAATTTCAACATTCTATGTGTATTATTTACTAAATAGTCAGGTTTTTTGTGTTTTCCAAAATGTTATATATATAAAAAGTGGGCGTGGTTATCATCCGATTTCGCTCATTTTCAATACCAATCTATTCTGGGTCCAGATAAGCTTGTGTACCAAATTTGGTGAAGATGTCTCAATATTTACTCAAGTTATCGTGTTAACGGACAGACGAACGGACGGACAGACATGGGTCAATCAAATTTTTTTCCGATACTGATGATTTTGATATATGGAAGTCTATATCTATCTCGATTCCTTTATACCTGTACAACCAACCGTTATCCAATCAAAGTTATAATACCCTGTGTACAAGTACAGCTGGGTATAATAAAAGGAAAACAAAACTATTCTAAGCATTTCCTTTATATAAAGGAACAAAAATCAGCGAAAAATGTGTCCTTATATAAAACACATTCTTTATAAATTATGATTTTAATATTTTGACATAGAAATTGTAAAAATATTTATGAGAAATAAAATTATAAAAAAGGAAAGTTAGCAGAAAAGGAGTCAACTTATCAATATATAGCTAATTAATTGTGCTCCACCTTCATATTTTTATTCTATAATATAAAAATAAGTCGGGTTTTCCTTCCTGACGCTATAACTTCAGAACGCACGAACCGATTTCCACGGTTTTGCATTCGTTGGAAAGGTCTTGGGCTCCGTTAGGTTTATAGCAAAATTCACGATCGACGAACAGGGTTTCGAGATATGGGCCAAAACGTGGACCCGAGTACCCCTAGAATGTGTTTATAGAATATGGATAACAAATGAAAGCTGTTGATGAGTGCTTTAGTAGAGGGTAATTTTCATACCTCTGGGTAACTAGGATCTCGAGATATAGGCCAAAACGTGGACCCGGGTACCCCTAGAATGTGTTTATAGAATATGGATAACAAATGAAAGCTGTTGATGAGTGCTTTAGTAGAGGGTAATTTTCATACCTCTGGGTGACTAGGGTATCGAGATATAGGCCAAAACTTGGATTAGGGCAATAGTAGGATGTGTTTTTACATTATGGATAACAAATGAAAGCTGTTGATGAGTGATTTAGTAGAGGATAATTTTCATACCCCTGGGTGACTAGGGTCTGGAGATATAGGCCAAAACATGGACGCGGATACACCTAGAATGTGTTTTTACATTATGGGTATCAAATTGAAGCTGTTGCTGTATGGTTTAGTACAGAGTAAGTTTTACACCCCTGGGTGACTAGGATCTCGTGATATAGGCCAAAACATGGACTCGGATACGCCTAGAATGCGTTTTTACATTATGGGTATCAAATTGAAGCTGTTGCTGTATGCTTTAGTACAGAGAAAGTTTTACACCGCTGGGTGACTAGGGTCTCGAGATATAGGCCAAAACATGGACCCGGATACACCCAGGATGTGTTTTTACATTATGGGTATCAAATTGAAGCTGTTGCTGTATGCTTTAGTACAGAGTAAGTTTTACACCGCTGGGTGACTAGGGTCTCGAGGTATAGGGCAAAACATGCACTCGGATACACCTAGAATGTGTTTTTACATTATGGGTATCAAATTGAAGCTGTTACTGTATGCTTTAGTACAGAGTAAGTTTTACACCGCTGGGTGACTAGGGTCTCGAGATATGGGCCAAAACGTGGATTAGGGTAATACTAGGATGTGTTTTTACATTATGGATATCAAATTGAAGCTGTTGATGTGTGCTTTAGTACAGAGTAAGATTTATTCCGCGAAATATAGGCCAAAACATGGACCCGGATACCCCTAGAATGTGTGTGTATTATGGATATCAAATGAAAGCTGTTGCTGAGAGCTTTAAAGTTAGTCGCATCAACCTCGCAAAACTGATAAATATGCATGCGAAGCCGAAATAAAAATATGAATTAATAATACCCACATACCTATTTACATACGTCCTATTCGATTTGCCTGAAATTTGGTATATAAATTTGCCTATATTAGTATACGATGATTTTTTCCGGGAAGTAGACCAGAGCCAGACTGGGACTGGGATTAGGACTAGGACTGGGACTGAGACTGAGACTTGGAGTGGGAATGGGACTGAGGCTCGGAATTGGACTGGAACAAAATAGATACCACCCTCTGGGACTGGCAAGAAGATATGAAGAAGAATGAGAAAAACTTGAGAGAAGAGAAAAGAGAGAAGGGGAGGAGACTGAGAAAGAGATGGAGATAGATGAAGCAAAAAATAAGGACGGAGGAGTGAATACAAAGATTAGGAAAAAGTGTAGAGGGGCGAGGGCAGAGTTAGACGGAAAAAGCTTATTAAAATGTATGCAGATAGACTAAATTTTGGGCAGAACAACGTCGACCGGGTCTGCTATTTTCTCATAAATATCTTTCCAATTTCTATGTCAAAATTTTAAAATCAAAATTTAGCAAGAATACTTGTATGTATACAATATAGTACATATCAGAAAAAGACGCCAAGCTACATTAATTTTTATGCTACATGAAAATTGTTCTTATATGCCAAGCTTCAATTGCTACAAGTGAGTATGTGGACGAAGTTCGAAGATTTTAGCTCAATGACAAGTCTCTTGAAAGTTGATCGGAAGATTCCCCCGTTTCGTATGATTTTTCTTAATATCCCAATCCGTGCTCCCCCTATCAAAACTTTTTTTATTATGTTTTATACTGTCATCGGCCCTTGAATTAAATATTTCCCAAACTCTTATCCAATTATTTCGATCCGTTCGCCACATAGCGGATTTTTTCCCCTTTTGTTACGTTGTCTCAGTATTTTAACCTACATGTGAAGTTTCACGTTTCTAACTCAATGAGAAGTTACCTAAAACACCGATTTCAAAATTCCAAATTTGTATCTAACGGAATTTTTTTCTAATTTTGTTCTTTTGTCACGGTGTCTAAACCTATCTGTGAAATTTCACGTTTGTAGCTCAATGAGAAATTACTTAAAAATCGATCTCAAAATTCCAAGTCTCCAATTTCTTATCTAATTATTTCGATCCGTGCGTCACCTAACGGATTTTTTGTTGCAAAAATTGATCACAAAATCCAAAATTTCCAAATTTGTATCTAATTATTTCGATCCGTGCGCCATCTAACGGAATTTCGTGCCCCTTTTGTTAGATTGTCTCGGTGTCCAAACCAGTGGTCATCAAAATGAAAACAGTGGCTATGTGAGTAAAACTAAAATCATCTTATTGGCAGTGTTTAGTTGTTGATGAAAAATCAATGAGGTAGGACGTATGCATGTATGTTTGTTAACACACAAAAAGTAATTCGTAAATATGCCATACAAATACTACTTTATTGCTTTAGTCTGAGGAAACATTTAAACAAAATAGTTAACATTAAACTATGAGAACAATAGCCTCATCCGATGTTGCTACTCTGCTTGTTCCGCGACAACTAAACGAAAGAGAATAATAATACGTGTGAAGTGGCGCCAATAATTATTTCACTAGCCAACGGCCGCTGGTCTAAACCTAAATGTGAAGTTACACGTTTGTAGCTCAATGAGAAGCTACTTAAAAATCTATTGCAAGATTTGTATTGAAAATGCGGACAAACATTCAACCGATCTAATATAAAGGAAATAAAAACAAAGAAATTACCGTCATTTTACTCAAGATTTAGGATTGACTAATCTCTTACTCTGCCCAAAAGGGATTAGTAGACTGCAGAAGATTTGCCTCCATTAAGGAATTAATCTGGGACGATCATTTTTGGGGACTATTTGAGTATTTTTTTCAAGCGAGCAACATGAAGGTAAATGGCAGCCATACAACACAAAATTAGGTATCTTAAGCTAGCTCAACCTTTACTGTCCAATCAAAAAATGATAGCGTACTAAATTTGACAACATTTAATGCTAACTTACTACATGCGTGTTAAATTTATTACAATTGTTATACATTCATTAAATTATATTACATTTATATTGTTTTTTTTTCTGGCTGGGCTAGCTTAAATGTCCGATAGTTTTATAGGAAGATATTGAAGTAATGAAAAATTAATAATGCCAATATTTCGGTATAATGAAGTGCGTCACAGGGGTATCCCATTCAAACATGGAGAATAAAACTATAATAACTCCACGATTTCCTTGCGGCTTTACTTAATGATAAGGAAACTTATTGAGATGGGTTTTCATTAAAAAGTTGATCATAATAAAAATGATAACATTTATTAAAATACCCCAAATACATTGTGCCTTTGAAATTACGTACAATGAAAATCAAATACATCCCTAATTCTGTTGAACAAAAAATCCAGTTAAAAGCAGTGTTCGTATTTACACATACACGCGCAGCACATTTGTGTATTTCTCACAAATGCACATAACTGTGCGCTATCAGAAAAAAATGTTTAGCGCACAGCTCATGTGTGGGCTGACTCGAATAAAGTACATGCACATGTCTGGGCTTTGTATATAAAATATTTATGCACATACCCATGTGCTGTGTAAAAGATAAAATTTGAGTCGTGTGACCATTTTTCTTCCAAAAAAACACCCACAAATTTTATCTGCCATTCGGATTCATAAACAAATATGTACATACATATCAAAAAAATATCATACCGAAAATTTTTTCAAATTCCATCAGAAAAAGTCCATTTTTTTTCAATCAAATATGTACATAGTATATATGTATGTTTATTACATGCATTTGTATCCAGCCGTCTAACTTCCCTGGATGTGAGACTCTTCGTGAAAGAAAGGGAAACTCCAAACATTTTGAATTGAGCTGCTAATTTGTATTCTTTCATGACTACAGCGTCGCCTCAGTTTTGGAGACTCAGTAGTATTAGTAACCTCGTGGTATTTTCATCTATATGATATTCAGAATCAGTATCTCCCTCGTCAGGCAACGCTTTTTTAACGTTTGTTGCAATCTGAACGTACTCATGTGCATAGTTTTAACTCCATTCGGCACACATTAGCTAGTGAATTGAATTAAACAGCACACACACGAGCGTGTGCATACAATTTTTGAATCAAAGATCACAATTTTGTGAGGTTTTTTTTACATCAAATAGAAACATTTGAGAGGATAGAAGTTGGAAAATTTTTTGTTCGAAGCACCCTTATAATGCACATATTCATTATTCATATGTACCGTTATCAGAAGTCCTGCGCGCAAGCCATTTGAAGCCTATAGAAATACAAACTTTTCTCTGATTTTCTTAAGTCTTCTGTAAACTGTTATAGTAGCAATCTTATAAACTGTTATAGTAGCAAACGTATCCTTTTGTGTAAACACAAATACAATCAACATATTGATGCAACTATACTTACGCATTACTTAAATCATATGTAGCAAGTATGCGCGCGAACATGTACATTAGGGTGGCTTGAAAAAAATCGATGTCGGATTTTTTTTTGGAGGCGCGAAAATTTTTAATTTTGTTAGATTTTAAGATTGCCAAAGTTTGAGCACAATGGAAGATGTTAACCCGTGCCACCGGGGCCTCAAAGTTTTAAAAATCTCGATTTTTTGGCGGTTTGGCGACTTCGGCGGCCCATATCTCTGGAACGGGCTAAAGCTACATATTTGCCCGTGTCATACATCAAATCAAAAGCGATACTGTTAATATTTTACATGCAATAACAAATACGTAAGCAGTACTGAATTCGAGATAGTGAAGCCAATGTCCCTAAAAACGTGAACACGTAACACTTAGAGCGAAGATGGAACCTATTGTGAAAAAACCCATTTTCCTTACTATATTATCAATTGGTCTGAAATTTGGAATGAATTGGAATGAAAACAATTATGTATTTAAACAATCAAGTATAATAAATGTGTTTTTATTTTTATTCTTATTTAAATTTATTCAAGGGTCTGACATAATGTGGTTTTGGAGCTATCTGGGATACAGCTGACGGTATCTGCTGACTTTGGTGGTTAACCAAATATTAAAAATATTAATTTTTGGTTTGAGGTATAAAAATATTATTTAATTTATTTGATATTTTAAAATATATAAATCAAAAAAGTTAATAATTTAACCACAAATAATAAACACTATACTGACTACTTGGAGAGCGTATTGTTTTTGGTGCTCGTCCTTTGTAAGTAATGTGTGATGAGCTTGACTCCTCACTCTGCCATGTCGTTCACAACATTCAATTTGTTTACCATCCTGTGCCCCTCCTGGTAGTAGATATTCTGCGGCCAAGTTGCAGGATCTTTTTCCAGAAATGCGATGATATTTAATCTCTTGAACCACATGTAAGTCTCACTTGTAATGTCGCATATTTCTTGAGCGCTTCTGATTTTCTTCTGGCTGATTTGTTAGAATTTTTGTCGCCATTCGGCTCTTTACGGTGTTTTGCACTATCGGGTCAAACAATGCCAGGGCAATAAGTTCAGGACTAAGATACCGCAGGTGATTTGTTAATTCCTTTTTCTGATATTTCTTTGTCAATGCTTTCGTATTTCAATAGATTTTCAATGAGGTCTAGGTCTTGTTTTGGTGCCAAACACGCTCTGGGGGCGTTAAACCAGGCTTTACAGTAGACTCGAACGATGAAAATACAAAGTGCTTCTAGGGCTGTTGTTCTTGGGAAGTCAGCTTAAACTGATAACGGAAGAGTTGTGTATTCAGACAATAAATCCACATCTTTTCCGTCAAGATGGCCAAGATATATCAATGCCAACTGTAACAGCTCTTTGTAGTCGTCTCTTGGCTGGAATTCCATTAGTTTTCTTTGCAGTTCTTCTTTGATTTTCTCTACTTCTTCTTTGGGCAGTAGTTTCAAAACATTCTCGCCTACATCGAACTTGGATTTATCAATCGCCGACCATTCTTTTTCAAATCCATTGAATATGTCTGGTTGAGGTGCCGATGTGCATACAAACTTGCAGTAAAAAAACCCCCCTCAACAAGACTTCTAAAATGTGGTGTCGGCACGCTAGGTATAGGACTATCGACCTAGCATCTGCTCCAGGAGATAGCACACTCCAGTAAGTCTCCCAGTATTTGATGCTGTTGTATCGAAGCACATAGCCACGACCGAGCTGGCGAGACCCCATTCCTCTAGACATTCGTACACTGCTAGGGCTTGTTCCTCCCCTGAGCTACTGTCAGTTTCAGGAACGCCCAGGAGTTGTTCTTTAGTCCAATGTTATAACAGAACAGCAACCCGTTCTTTCTGCTCTGTTTTGATGATAACTGTTGGTAGTTTTCCATCCCAGTGCATACAAACAGCCTCGTTTTGGGGTATCTTAAGTCTGTCCTGAATTTGTTCCGTCTATTTTTCACGGTTTATTCTCCGCTGTTCGCGGATAACGCCTCTGGAGATCTTATAGTCTTTGGGATCCTCTCCGAGAGCTTCTACTGTAGCCAAAATTATACGAGTAGCGTTCCTATCGAACACCTTACAGCGGTCCAGCAACAATTACAATTTCATGGTTGGGACCTCTTTGAAGCCACGCTTGATTCTCTTGAGGGCAGATGGTCCTTCTGACTCTTCTGTTGTCTCCCCGCGAGCTCCACCGTCTCTGGAGCCTGATCTTCCTTTCTGTCTTTGTTTCAACAGAAACTCTTTGTCTTCTTCTGAAGTCATCGTCGTCAGGGCAACTTGGTGGGCAATATCAAAGAGATCATCCCACTTTAGGGAAAACTCTTTTACAGCATTTCTTGCACTTTCCGTTTTTCTATTCTTTCACTTTTGCATTTTTCTGCAATCATTGTATAGTTTTTCCAAAAATAGATACATCATCATCAATATCATCCTCCTCAACTCCTATTGGAGCATAGGGCCTCAACCACATACCTGACATTAAAAAGCCATTGTTGTGGGTCTAACATTCAGTACTACTTAGGTTGCTTCTATCATTAAAAAGAGAGGACTGCTTGAGCGCCGACCATATGGCCATAGTAGTATAGCGTCATCAGTCACAAGACGAACAGACTACATGATTCCCTACCTGCACTTTGAGGGAGATCTTAAGGCCACAATAGAGGTGGACGGTTGGCGCAAGGGTGCGCAAATGGCGGACGAGGCGGACATGTGTGCACCGATGGTTCGAAAGTAGTGGAAGGAGTAGGGTCTGCGGTATACTGTGCTGGTCCGGAAATAAGCAGATCCTATAGGCTGCCGGATTACTGTAGCGTTTTCCAAGCAGAAATATTAGCCGTAACTAAAGCAGTAGAAACCCTGGAAGAGAATAGCTTAAGCTGCAACCATGTTAACTTTTATATTGACAGTCAAGCAGCAATTAAGGGAATAATCTCGCATAGCACAGCATCTAAATGTGTTTTAGAGTGTAAGCGGTCTCTGGAGAGAATTGGGACAGGGAGAGGCATACATCTATATTGGGTCCCAGGGCATATTGGAATAGATGGGAATGAAAAAGCGGATGAACTAGCTAAAAAGGGAGCATCCCTTGAAGCTTGCTCCGTAGACGTCCCAATTAGACTGGGCGAGATTAAGCAAAGGCGTGGGTTCAAGCACGGGGCCGTACTCTGTCGAAGATCATGTGTAGGTCTTAAAACCTTAGACTAACAAAGTTGCTCCTATCATTAAAAAGAGAGGACTGTAGACTCATGACGGGTATTCTGACTGGGCACTGCCTTCTGGCGTCACATGCCTTTAAATTAGGCTTGGTCAGTGATAGCAGATGTAGGAAGTGCGGGTTGGAGGAGGAAACGATCGAGCACATTCTGTGCTCGTGTCCTGCGCTTGCCAGCCTAAGACTCCAGCTATTAGGAGTGACACAGCTGTCATATCAAGAAGCAGCAAGTGGCTTAAGTCCTAGGAAGCTTCTAGTATTTGCCAAGAGGAGGGAGTTAGTTTATAACATAGGTCCTGGTTTTTGATAGGGTTTTTCAGTTTGGACGTTAACACAAACTTCTGGTAACACTACGGACTCATTCAGGCTATGTGAGGTCCTCATGGACCGGCCAGTTCAACCCAACCTAACCTACGTATTTTGTTATTGCATATAAAATATTATTAACAGTATCGCTTTTAATTTGATGTATGACCGGGCAAATAGCTTTAGCCGTTCCAGAGATATGGGTCGCCGATGTCGCCAAACTGCCAAAAATCGAGATTTTCAAAATTTTGAGGCCCCAGTGGCACGGGTTTATCATCTTCCAATTGTGCTCAATCTTTGGCATTCTTAAAATCTACAAAGTGAAACATTTTAGGGGGGTGCCCCCAAAAACATTCTGACATTTTTTTACCCTATGAGATAAAACCACCTTAATGTACATTGTACATATGTATGTTTATACATGCATACTACGTACACACTAGCGCAGAAATCTTTCGCGCACGCTATTCAAAACTTCTCAAAATAGACATTTTCCCTGATTTTCGACGTAAGCCAGCAGACACTCACTTTTCTCGGAACCGGACGGAGCTATACCTTTTTTTGTTTTTTTTTTTTGTGATAAATTGCCAATAAATGAGGTAAAAATTATTTAAAATATAATATTGTTCTTTGCTATAGTGTGTCTGCCACCTTAAAACGACCGCTTCCGACTACTATTTTCTTTGTTGAAGTTGTTAATTTTTTTAAATTTAGGTTGATATGGATGACTCAAGACCTGACGCAGTATTCTGCATACGCAAGCGTTCAGCTAGTGTTATATAATATTTAAAAATCTCGTAGGACTTCTTCCATTTCCTACTGGTCACTTTAATTATGTGCCCCAAAGCAACAGGTATAAATAAATATATGTGCATGTACACTAATTATTGATTGAATTTTGCCCCAACGTTAGTACCGTTAGCTCATTTACTCATTCCTAATTGAAACATTTTATATCTACACACCGATCAAATTAGAATCTTGTACATATTTGTTGTACAATCAAACTTATTATAGCAGTATAATTCCATTTTTATTATCGAGAATGGGAAATGCAATTTTAATTATAAGCAATTTTTTTTTTTTGTAGACTTAAATTGCATTAGTAGGAGGATTTTACCATAAACAAGATCTCAAAAACGGTAATGCAAATTGTTTTTACAGCTCCAGAATTGCGAAGTGTGCAGATCAAAGAGGGAGATAAAAATAATACCAAAACTTTATTTAAAAAAGTACTTAGTAAGTGTTTCCATGCAAACATGCTTATTTATGAGTTCGGCCCAAAAAATGGTTTGCATAAAAAATATTTATGGCCTATCATATTTCTTTTTGATGTGCAAACAGCTTTGCTAACGGTATGGGGAAACCAGAATGTAAGCGTAAGGTAAGTGTAAGTGTAAGCGCAATCTTTAGAAGTGGTTGCTATATAGGAAAATATAGAATGTAAGTATAAGCGTAGTTCATAGTATTGGTACGCTGAATTTGTAAGCGTAATGTGCGTGGTGAGTTGGTATGAGTGAAATCAGACAGCAAATCAAAGCCGGTAAAGTAAAGAAAGGCAGAGGACAGGAAGGGAAAGGAAGTGAAATGGAAGGAAAGGAAACCTGCCCGGAGCCGAAAAGGAAACCGAATCCGGAACCCAGTCAGGAACGGACCCCGAAACTTAACTCGGCACAAAGCCCGGAACCGTAACCGAACGCAGAACTGAGCCCGAAACCAAACCCGGAAGTAAACTGGAAACCGAAACCCATCCTGAAAGGTGCCCTGCATCGAATCCGTTACCGAAACCGAATCCAGAATCGAAACGCAAAGCGAACCGGAAGAGAAACCAGAAACGACCCCTAGTATCCTTATCTCTGTCATTCGATAGCACTTTTAATCGTTTACACAGATAAATATCGCTAGCTTATTTACATAGGCCCTAACCAACACGTTTTTCGAAACTGCATTTTTCACAGATTTTGGTGTGTTGTATTAAAATACTACCTAAGTTTGTAAAAATTTGAATGAGGTATTACCAAAAACAATGGAATAATGCCACTTTTATAGCGCGATATCTGCATTCCTTGAAAGGGATAATAAAATGTTTTTGCTTCTGCTGTAAAGTTTTAAATTTCTTGGTTGGGGTCTTTGTGAACGACTGAGTACTTGGTACCCGTATCTTTTTTATATGTACATATGTATTTACTATTACATATTACTTATGATAATTACACATATTCTAATAAATAAATGAGTTCCTCATAGCACGAATTGCTTTCGGAGTTTTCGGTTTTAAAGCTTTTGAGAATTTTAAATAAGTATGATACGAATAAGTATCGATTAGTTTTTCTTGATACTTTTATATTACCGATTCTTTTCTTTCAAAATTTAATTTTAATTTTAAAAAACATACAAGTATTTTAATACAAGTAAAGTTCTTCTAACAGGAAAAACTTGTCAGAACAGGCTCTCTTGTACTGCAAGACTTGTATTTTTGTGAAATGGGTCCTGGTATCGAGCACAAAGCGGTATAGGAACATCATTCTGATTCCCTTTGACGTCTCTAACCAACCAATCACTTTTTAGAGTTCCGACCTCGTTTTTACATCAAATGCGTAAAAAACTCTTCCCTCGTTTGTTTTTTAATATATAACATTCATTTCGATAAGAATACATATGCGTACGAATGGATGTTTCCAACGTTACGGACGTTCCATTCATGGGCAAAAATCGTCTTGAACCTGTTCATCCTAACAAACAACGGTATATTCACATTATATATGCAATAATATGTCGAAAAATGCATTATTTTTAGAAACAAAAACAGAAAATTTTCCAACAGCGTTCGCACGTCCTAGCTTTTGGCATCCTTCTCATTTTGAATGCTAGGTCTTCTCGAGAAAAAATTATGGGGCTATAAAAGCTTGCTAAAATCACGTAATTTAAAGCCACTTCTAGCTACAACCGGTTCATTTTAAATCGGGTTTTTAATATTAGTGGAACATAATGCGTAAGCAAGTATATATAATTATCTCATTATTTTACTAAGTATCCCGTATGTATAGGAATATTACGGGCGACTTATTGAAGCTTAACCAAAAAAAAATTGTTAATGTAAACAAGTACATATTTATGTATTCTATGTCAACCAACTAACTGGACCAATATTTTGTGTCTTATAGGATAACATATGCGTGGTCGATTGACAACTAATGGCGTTTTCTTTTCTGGATAAAATATTACCCTTATGTTGCTCTATTAACTCTACCCTTTGAAAAAGGTTACCTGGCGCTTTGCAAATTGAATTTTTATGTGGATACCGTTATTATTCAGTTTTCTTATTCAGTGAGAAATATTTTGCGAAAGTGAATACCAAAAACTTACGAGAGAGCTGAGAAGAACCCACAGGGCCACATTATTTTCAGACAAGTAAACGCCATAAGTATTATATTATCATAGACAAAACTTAACAACGGAAACATCCATATTTTCAAATGTCAGAATAACTTTATAAAAAGGTGAATTTATATACTATGAAAATATGTAACTCACCATTGCGGGAAACGTCGAGTTCCACTAAATTTTCAAAATTCTGAATATCTGGAGGTAATCGGGCTATCTCATTATCACTCAGTCCCAATTTTCGCAAGCGATGAAGTCGAAAAAAATTCTGAAATCAAGCAGAGATATTAAGTTATAAACGAATTAGATATTTGGGCTGTGTTCGAGTTTGCCTAAATTGCTACCCTAAATTGGGCAAAACCTTAATGACTGGAAAATGCAGTAAAGCAGTCAGAATAAAAAATGTAGATTTTTTCAGCATACTTTTCAGACTAAATTCAAACGTCAAACGTTTCGTACAAAAATTCGGATTAGTGGATGCATGTCTTGGCTGGCGAAGTGTCCGTTGTGGAGACTGTGAATTCGATGGTGTGACGACGCCTTCGGTTTTCCAAAGAACTAATATGCGAAAAAGGGTTAAGGGCACCTCAAAAACATCAAATTATGTATAGAAAATAAAATGCTCTACCAATTGCCAAAAATATTCCAAAATTTTCATATAATTTTCTATAAATTAAGTGCTCTGCTAGCTTAACGATAAGAATATTTGAATATTTGTGAATATATAATCAGTCTGCAGATTTCATACTGAAAAAGTCCATTACCTGCGCTGGTTATGATACAATGCCAGAAATCGTGGGACCCTGCGTCAGAACAATTGATGAACTTATTGATAACGTATATCCAAATATTGCTAACTTGTACTATAAGCACTCCAAGTAGTTATATGAGCGAGCTATCGTCACTTCAACGAACTCAGCCGCAGAAGAAATTAATAAAACTGTTTGTGAAAGAATATTAATAGATTGCTTTGCAGTAGGCGAAACAACAATGATCAAACGGATACCAATAATACCCATCGATCTAATTTTAACTTTCAAACAAGATCAGTTTCCTGTTAGAATTTATTTAGCAATTACAAAACTAAGACCCAAGGACATACGTTTAACTATCTTGGCGTAGGGCTTCGTAGTGAGGTGTTTTCTCACGGTCGACATTTAGTCACGAACTGGGGCACCACAGAACTAACCGTTTCTCAGTCCAGAATTTGCCAATTGAACAAGAAATTTTGTACTGATAGAAATTTTTAATTGATGTGGAAAATGTACCTTATTTTAGGTATTAAATTTTTAGGTTCCACAATCCAAATTACTCATGTACCTAATGTTATTTGAATTGTTATCTTTTTGCGTTTTGGTTTCTTTCAAAGTAGTTAATAAACAAATTGTTTATAAGGTTAATGAAGTTAAAAGTGTTATCGTATTATGCAAGGCTACTTGACCTATTACGTTCTCAGTGCAAATAAAAGTTAAAAATATTTGCATTTCATCCAGGAGGGGTAGAACATTATTACATTCTTAGCAGAAAATAGACATAAAATATGTATGTATAGTTCTTTTTTTAACTGTACCTACCCAAATAGCAAAAACTCAATGGATTTAGTTTTTGCGGCGTAACAACGTAAGCCGTGTACTTGCTAGTAATAAAAAACAATAATTTAATGAAAAGAAATTGTTGCGCAATACGTCTAAAACTCCTTAAATTTTACGAATTAAACAAATATTTTCTTTTTAAACATTTAAGAATTAAAACCATCATTTCAATACATACACTTAAGGCCATAAAAAAAAACCGACGATAATGTGTTCCCTGTTACATCGTTTCTATGGTCATTAGAGCTATGTAACGAAACTTTTTAGTTATTGTGATTAACATCGACAATTCCTTAACTCATTAGGTGGTATCTTAAGGCGAGAAAGCTAGAAAGTTTTATCCTTGAAGAAGAAAATTAATATAATTGTTTACGAAGGACAAATCACGCAAGATGTGGAAATAGTAGGCGGAGTACATTACAATAAATTATTCTTAAAAAGATTATGGACGAAATACATTAAATAGGTGACTTTAACCTCCCATTTTCGAAGTGGACGACCACGAAAGGCCAATGTAGGCATTGATAGGAATATCGTCATCATGGCTCTTCTAAATACATTTAAAACTGCTCCAGAAACTTCCGCGAAATTGAAGGACAACTACAATAGCAACGGCCCTTTTTCTCTTGTGAAAAACGAATTTCATGGCCCATGGCTAAAAAAAAACCCACTTTCCACCACAAAAAAGCGATTCCGCACGCTAACTGGTATTATAAAAAAATAAATTGAACAGGGAACGATTGGCTATGATTCATATTCTCTTATGATTGCATAATAAGTTTTAATCAGTTAAGGTTCGCGATACGTAATAAGTCCCAAAAATCAAGAAGATTGAGTCAAAACTGCGTTAAGGTCACAGTGAACGCATTAAAAACAAAGAGTCGCTTAGATTTTGTTAATAGGCAGGTAAACCAGACCTGTAAAGTACTGAGTACATACTTGTACTAGAGTACCAAATAAGTATAAGTACTTCAAATCTAAGTACAAAGTATTAGTACTACAGTACTTGTACTTCGAATCCGAAAGTACAAGTAGCAATAATTACAAGTACACGAAAGTACTTTTTCTAATAAAATATGTCAGTTTGATTCATAAATGGAAAATAAAAATATGAGTAAAATTTATATTAGAAAGCAACAAGAAGTAAAACAACATATCAAATAAGTATAAATTGTACAACAGCTAACGATATGAAAGTAGTTTTGTGTTTGCCTTGATTAGTACTAGCTTTTCAAACGAAAAGTCCATGATTGATTGTCTTCTAGGTCTATAAACAATGCCTGCTAAGGAAAATAAACGCTCTACTGGGTCGGAGGAAGCTGAAGGCGTATTCATTTTGAGTGACAGGTCCTTCATAAGAGGATAACTCTGAAGAATATTGAACTCTGTTGCTGTATCATTAAAATACCTGTAAAACTCTTCTTCAACCATTTTGTGAAAGTTAGGTGATCGTAAGGGTGCTGGTTGATCCGCTTCAAAACCGTTCAATACTTATCAAAGTACTTCGAAAGTACTAACAAGTACTTTACTTGTACTTCAACAAGTACCTCGATACTTATACTTGTACTCATTTTTCGAAGTACTGAGGTACTGATACTCGTACTTGTACTGGCACTTTTTCTTTACAGGTCTGAGTTAAACTAACACGGCCGCCTACATTGACAGTGTTCAAGACGGCATCTCACCAAGAATTGGGGGCTAATCGAGCGCAGTAATCTGAACGTAGCTGCGAATCCATATCTTGGTATTTTTGGGGCTAACCATGCATTACAAAACTAGCTCTGTGAAGTTGGCACCTACATGTGCGAGTAATTAAAAAAACAAAATGCCATTCGTTTGTCCATCATTTGTCCAGGAAAAATTTTCGTTTGTCCACCTTTTGCTAAAACGTTATTTCAAAAAAAATCGTGTGTGAAGTTGGCACCTCCATCGAGTAATTAAAAAAACCACATGCCATTCGTTTGTCCACGTTTGTTCAGGAAAAATTTTCGTTCGTCCACCTTTTGTTAAAAAGCTATAACAAAAATATCTTTTTTTTTCGAAAAAAACCCAAAATTTTTTTTTCGCTTTATTGTGCTAAATAGTATGTCCAACGTTTGCCCATCGTTTGTCCATGTTTATCCAGGAAAAATTTTCATTTGCCCACCTTTTGTTAAAAAGTTATTTAAAAAAAAAGTGTGTGTGAAGTTGGCACCTCCATTTGCGAGTAATGAAAAAAATCAAATTTCATTCGTTTGTCCATCGTTTGTTCAGGAAAAATTTTTGTTTGTCCGCCTTTTGTTAAAAAGTTATAACAAAAACATTTTTTTTTTTTCGAAAAAACCCCAAAATTTTTTATTTTGCTTTATTGTGCTAAATCGTGTGTCCGTCGTTTGTCCATCGTTTGTCCATGTTTATCCAGGAAAAATTTTCGTTTGTCCACCTTTTGTTAAAAAGTTATTTAAAAAAAAGTGTGTGTGAAGTTGGCACCTCCATTTGCGAGTAATGAAAAAAATCAAATTGCATTCGTTTGTCCATCGTTTGTTCAGGAAAAATTTTTGTTTGTCCACCTTTTGTTCAAAAGTTATAACAAAAATATTTTTTTTTTTCGAAAAAAACCCAAATTTTTTTTTTCGCTTTATTGTGCTAAATGGTATGTCCGTCGTTTGTCCATCGTTTGTCCATGTTTGACCAGGAAACATTTTCGTTTGTCCACCTTTTGCTAAAAAGCTATAACAAAAATATCTTTTTTTTTCGAAAAAACCCCAAATTTTTTTTCGCTTTATTGTGCTTAATCGTATGTCCGTCGTTTGTCCATCGTTTGTCCATGTTTGTGCAGTAAAAAATTTTCGTTTGTCCACCTTTTGTTAAAAAGTTATTTAAAAAAAAAATTGGGCGTGAAGTAGGATCCTCCATTTGCGAGTAATTAAAAAAACCAAATGTCATTCCTTTGTCTACGTTTTTTCACGTTTGTCCAGGAAAATTTTTTGTTTGAACACCTTTTGTTAAAAAGTTATAACGAAAATATTTTTGTTTTTTTTTTTTCGAAAAAACCCCAAATTTGTTTTCGCTTTATTGAGCTAAATCGTATGTCCGTCGTTTGTCCATCGTTTGTCCATCGTTTTTCCAGGAAAAAATTTCGTTTGTCCACCATTTGTTAAAAAGTTATAACAAATATATATATATATATATAATTTTTTTTTTTTGAAATAACTTTTTAAAAAAAGGTGGACAAACGAATTTTTTTCCTGGAAAAACATGGACACTCGATGAACAAACGACGGGCATACGATTTAGCACAATAATGCGAAAAAAAAATGTTGGGGTTTTTTTGAAAAAAAAAAAAAGATATTTTTGTTTGACATTTGGTTTTTTTAATTACTCGCAAATGGAGGTGCCAGCTTCACATAGAATTTTTTGTTTTTGTAATAACTTTTTAACAAAAGGTGGACAAACGAAAAATTTTCCTGGACAAACGACGGACATACGATTTAGCACAATAAAGCGAAAAAAAAAATTTGGGGTTTTTTCGAAAAAAAAATATTTTTGTTATAACTTTACGAACTAACGAAAATTTTTCCTGGACAAACGATAGACAAGCGAATGACATTTGGTTTTTTTAATTACTCGCAAGGTGCCAACTTCACAGCTTCACAGAGCTTACAAAACTGAATTCAGTTTGTTTATTTTGCGCTATTCTGAGAATATGACTCGTCGCCAGTCGCTCCGAGGGCAGTTTCTTTTTTCGCAGAGCCAGTTTATTAGGGGGGAAGGATTTTTGTACTAAGAAGTTTTATTCTAGCCAGGGACCATCTAATTGTTATACCTCAAGTTACGGCGGACCAAACAATATTATAGTTTTCATGTTTATACTATCCTTCAATTCCGCGAAGTTTCTGGAACAGTTTTAAATGTATTCAGATGAGCTATCTTGACGATATTCCTATTAACGCCTTCAGTGGCCTTTCGTGGTCGTCCACTTTGATAACGTGCGAATAAAGTCCCCTATTCAGTATATTTCGTCCGGAATCTCCTTAGGGATAATTCATTATAATGTTCTCCGCTGACGCTTTCCATACTTTGCGTGATTTTTTTCTTTTTAGACAATTATATTATTTGTTTCAAGGATAAAATTATTACTTATATGAAATATAGTTGATTTTACGAAAACTGCCAGGGACTTTCTAATTTTCTCGCCATAAAATACCACATAATGAGTTAACGAATTATCGATATTAACCACAATAACTAAAAAGTTTCGTTACGCAGCTGTATCGACTGTAGAAACGCCGTAACAGAGAAAACAGTTTCCTCGGCTTTTTTTTACCGTAAGTGTATGTATGTACACTGAAAGAAAAAGACTGTAAAATCAACCGAAATACGGGAAAATTAAACCGAAATTTCTGTTAATTTTTATCCATCGCAACAAGATGTTGAATCAACTGCGCACAAATCGTTGATTCGTAATTGACCGTTTTAGTAGTCAAATGAACAAAAAAAGTTGTTGCGACAGCTTTGTACGAAAGTACTTATGTTGCCATATAAATAAATAAATGTAAAGCGCGATAACCTCCGAAGAGATCTAAGGCCGAGCTTCTCTTCCAATTTGCGTCGTGCTCCTCTTGATTTTCCCTACAAATTGCCGGACGGGACCTACATGTTTGATGCCGACTCCGAACGGCATCTGCGAGGCAGATGAGTTTTCACTGAGAGCTTTTCATGGCAGAAATACACTCGGAGCGCTTGCCAAATACTGCCGAGAGGCGACCCGCTTAGAAAAATGTTCTTCTAATTGAAAAACCTTATTTCTAAAATTTTGATGTTGCTTTGCCGTGGTGCGAACCCAGGGCATACGGTGTGGCAGGCGGAGCACGCTACCATCACACCACGGTGGCACTTACTAACCGAACGTCAATTGGGCGTACATCAAATATGCTGGCACACATTAAACATTATACACCATATTTTTTTGTTCTATTAAACGCACTTTCACTAAATTTTATATTTTATAATTTATTTAATTTATAGTTTTGAACTTCGCTTTGCAAATAAAAATGAAAATAGTAGTCACAAAACTGATTCTCAATTCTTTCGGTTGCAGCTCAGCTCATTCCCAATTTCTTCTCTCGCATGTAGTTGCGACACTTGATTGTGTCGAACAAAACTTGTATAAATGTTTGGCATAACATTTTAAATAGAGAACTTGTAAGTTGTAGAAAAGTAAAGAATCAAATCGCTAGAAGGTAATTCACCGCTGGAGTAACTTTACATGTAATTTGGCAAGTTTAATTTTCGTAACACTCTAAGTTGAAACGATTCCAAAACAACTCAAACTTTTATGTTGTCGAAAACATCAACATTAAAAAAGGATGTTTTTTATTATCTTATTAAATTCGTTCGCGTGAGTGAAAATTCGTAAAAACTTGAACAAAGTGTTACCAACTTTGGAAAAATCCTCTTCGTTTAAACAAAAATTTTGCAACAAGAGGGCGCAATTTTGCATTTCGCTTGGAGGAGAAGTTGCAAAATTGTACCCGATAAATAGGTGTCCCGATATCTCATAATTTTTTGCACAGTAAATTCAAAAAAGGGGTTTTCGTTTTGTATTGATAACTGAAAAACTAGTTTTTTGTTATTTTCACATTTTGTGTGTTTTTTCGATTTGGTGGTTTTCTTATTTGGTATTTTTTTTAAACAAGTGGCACCATCATCATAGGTACAAAGTAGAGAGCGCAGTGAGCGTAAAATTCTCTTTGAAATTTGCTCATGTATTGACTGTTGATCGCTGTTGAAATGACCAGTGAGATCAGTTGTGTTAACAGAAAAATCAGTTAGATTGACCAGGAATCTGTAAATTTTACAGAATTTTGTTAACTTAAGAGCGACAATTTCTCTTCTGTTCAAATGACTAAACTAATTTGTTCGTTTGACAAAGAACTCGGTCGAATAAACCGTAATTCGATCAATTTCACTGAATCTCCGTTAAGTCAGGAACAACAGAACCGATTTGTTGGTTTTACTAGCACCATTTCTTTCAGTGTATGTAAATTGATTTTTGAGTACATTCAAAAACAAGCAAATATTAAGGTCAATAACCTAAAGCTTTCGTACCAAGCAAAAACAATCACAAATCGGTGTGAACACGACTTAGGCATCTATTTAAACAACCTAATTGCTTTCTCCACTATTCTACAACACAGCCATGTACGACCAAGTATCGTAAAATACAAATAAATTCATCCCTCAGTTTAATTTTGTCTTTAATTTGGCGGTGCACTTTCTATTAACGTCGACATTTCCAATCATAAATTTTCAATTCATTGTCATTCACAGACAACAACAAAACAAGGAAAGCTACAAAAAATAAAATTAATAAGTTAAAGGCAAAGATGCTGAGCTTAGAAGAAACAACAAATGAAAGCCACCATGAAGCTGTGATCAATTTTTTGCCAGCTTTGTTTTCATCATCCAATCCAACTGTACCAATATTAACCTGAGTCGATTTTTATGGACGAAAGTTAACCGATATCACGCTACCGATTTTTCGATGGGATTTGGGCTCAGGAAAAAAAAGTTCCACTGCGCATAACCAAAAAAATAATTTTCGAGCCTGCAAAAAAAATCGATTTTTCGACCAAAATTCTTCTAAATCTCCATAAAAGAGTTTTTTTTTTTTCAAAAACTGCATTTACCAATTTTGCATTTGCCAACTGACACGAAAAAAAAAATACATAAAAAATGATTTGGAGCCTTAAAAATGCAAAAATGCATACAAAATCTAAAAAATCGTTAAAAATTTTGCAGGCTCAAAAATTAGTTTTTTGGGTATGCGTAGTGGAACTTTTTTTCCTGAGCCCAAATCCTATCGAAAAATCGATGGCGCGATATCGGTTAATAAATCGACCCGGTCTAACCAATATGCTTGTCTACTTTGACCTACCTAGCCGTAAAGTTGGAGCAGCGATGTGACTGTTGAGGATTTTTTTATTCATCGGTTCGCTTTTTGCTGCTATCAATTTGTTGTGAGAATCACGTTTTTCATTTGCGCCAATAAATTTAACTTTTTGCAGCACATAAATTGAAGCAAAAAGTATGTCCCAATTCTATTGAAATACTTTGAAAAGGGTATGTCTATGCTTTTTTGTAGAGCATCCAGAAAACAGTTTTAATTTGAGCATAATAAAATGAAAGAAGGTAGGAAATCCATCAAATCGAAATCATACGTTTTTTTATCTGACTGTGAATCTAGCATTTAAATGTAATTACTTAGCTTACGTAAATCTCTGCATATTTCTAGACCTCTGAAGTTGGCAAGACAACTTTTACGTGGAAAAAAATTAACTATTGGGTAAATTGCCGTGAAACAGTGTTAAGTTAGCGTCCCACCCTCAGAAAACCACCTTAGAGACGAGTTAGGAAAATAATTCTTGCACGTGAATTTACCGTAGATAAGTGGCATATTTAATAAATTCGAATTTTTTTGCCACTTTCTACGGCAAATTCACGTGCAAGAATTATTTTCCTAACTGGTCTCTAAGGTGGTTTTCGATATTTTCTAAAATATAGTCGCGGCAAATTTGTTTCACGGATAAATTACGCGAAATTCACGTCAATTTACACAATAGGTAATTTTTTCCATGTAAAAGTTGTCTTGCCAACTTCAGAGAGGTAAAAATTCATGCGTAATCGGGGCAGCAGTAAAAAGCAAACAGTTCCGTTCATTTTGCATAGACCCTGTTCGTACAGGCATACAAATTGGCGGCAACAATTTTTTTCTTCCGATTGGTGGGCGAAAGCGCACGCTTCCCACTGCAGCCGGTTCTATTTGTCGAGCTACCCGGGATTTTTTCTGGCCAAGGGCTGTCATTTCAGTGTAACGCCACTGTCCATTTGTGAGTGATAGAATCTTTGGAAGAGCCAAATCACCGTGAATAGTCATGGCTATTCATCCCGCTTTATAAACATATAAAAAATATGCATACATACAACATACGTACATCTATAGGTAAGATTCATGTAAAAATCAGCGTGGGCAATCGATTTTTTATTCAAACTTGTGCCTAATACTCATATCCACAGAAATGAATTTACCGGCCGGTTTACGACGCCAAGCACTTTGCTTCTTTTTTGCTATTAAATGTGGCAACACAAAATATGCACTGAGGTATAGGGACAGATGTAGTGACGTGGAGTACGTGTTCTATAGTTTGAAATTAATCGTAGAAGCGCTGAAGCTAATGCTACTACTCTAGGCAAAAATGTATACACATACGCACATATAAGGAAGTTCATGTACGAACTCATATGCACTAATGGTGCTTATATATTCAAACTATTTGTAAGTCAATCCTAGTAGCCAAAGCCAATATCCAAGTAGTCAACCATTTTCGCTATTGTGTCTATTTTTACCGGGCTAACAGAAATTCAGAGAAGCATACCCACAAATGTCAAATGCATACGTTTGTTCCTATGCCCCACAGATAGTCGATTGACTGGTAATAAAATGGTGGAATATGTAAAATTGATAAAAGCAACAGCAGTAGAGCAACCGAAAGCTCCGAAAGCGGTGTGGAAAGGCATATTGTAAATTGCAAGAGGCAGAGGGAAAATAACAGCCGCGCAAAAACCTTCCAACGACTGTTCCTCTCTGAATAAATCATTCCATCTTCACTGTCAACAATTAATATAATCGTGGATATCTGAGGCCAGAATTGCGGCTGTAGTTGTTAATTGAACCATGATTGTACACAGTGTTGCCAGAAAAAAAAAATTCTTTGGGACTAGAATCTAGCAAAAAAGGGCTAGAGAAAGAGCTAAATTTATTTAAGAATACTGCTTTTATAGTTAATTTAATATTTTTTAATAACAAAATACGTTTTTTTTTTTTAACTTTTATTTTTCCATTTGGTGGTAAAGTATCGTTAAAAAGTAAGAAGTATTTTTCACACTACAATGACGGCATGGCTATGTGCAGGTTCGCCAAAAATACGACTTGGCAAAATGTTGGCCGATGAAAATTAATTTAAATTTTTTCCAATTTTTTTATTCAATTCTTAACGTCCTACGGGTGTACGAATCACCATTAAAATACACGTGCGATATCAAGTTTATGTTGGGACGAGATATGTTTGAAGGGCCTTAGACTTGAAAATCTATGATTTCGTCCCTAGAAGATGAATTATTATTTTTGCTACACTCATAAATATTTTTTGTGTTCATTAATTTTAAGAGATCGTTGTTTATTTGGAAGTCATAACAGCATTTATTCAGTCGTTTAAGACCCCTTCTTATTGTCAAAAGCGAATTCAACATAACTAAACTCATTTTGATATTGGCTCGACCTCGAGCCGGTACACATAAAATCAATATCTTTAAATAAAAAGGTCGCCAAAAAATAATATTATAAACTCATTTTGTTTCTGTGTTTGCTTTTAATCAAACTCGTGTTTGAAAACGTTCTAGCAACTTCAGCATTACTTAGTGGCAGCACAAAATCGACGTCCCAAATGTCGACCATCTTGAACTTCCACGTTGATGGCACGACGCTACCGACTGTCCTACACCCCAAAATCTTGGGTGTGACGTTTGATCAGGATCTACATTTTGGGGAGCATGCAGCCGCAATTGTACCAAAAATTCAGAGCCGTAATGAAATCCTCAAATCTCTTGCTGGCAGTACTTGGGGAAAAGACAAAAAACGCATGCCGATTGCATGCTACGCGTCCCCTATATGGTCGCCAAGCCTAAAAACTACTCACTGGAAGAAGCTACAGGCCTGCCAAAATACTGCTCTCAGAACCGCCACGGGCTGTCTTCTTATGTCCCCAGAACACCATCTACATAATGAGGCGAGAATACTCCCCATCAGGGAGAGTAGTGAGATGCTAACCAAAAAGTTCCTGTTGAATACCCAGAAATCTGGGCATCCCAACAGACATCTGACTGATGAGCCAACACCGCCCAGGGGCTTAAGGAGCTATCTCCGTAAGCATTATGAGGAAATACGGCACCTGAGAACTCAGCCGTATGAAGCCAAAAAATACAAGCAGGTCCTCAGTGAACTCCACAAACAGGCGTCGGACCTTTATGCCAGGAATTGCCCGGTGAATCCAATACTCAAAGAACAATACCCAAGACTTGCGGAAGGGGAACGCACACTCCCCAGGGATACGCGAGTTACTCTAGCTCAACTTCGATCTGGATACTGTAACAGGTTAAACTCTTACCTATCCAGAATCAACCCCGACATACAAAATGTATGCCCTGCTTGTAATGTGACATGACACCAACCATCTCTTTAATTGTAATGTGGAAGCAACGCCTCTAACACCCATCTCATTATGTTGAAACAGCAAGTTTCCTTGGACTCCCCTTAGAGGATATTGATGACAATTTGTGATCGGTCGCACCTATTGGATGGGGCGAAGCACTGTTACAACAACAACAAAATCGACAAGCTTTTGGAATTATACTGTTTAACATCAAACCAAAAACTTAATGTTGAAGTCACATTTTTCCAATTTTGGAGATAGATATTTTTCCACTGCATTTGTAAACTCGTTATCTTATCAGCGCTATACTGTTTTTTTTTTTTTTTTTCATTTGTGAAATATGAAAACCATTGAGGTTTAACAATTCTCAATGTGTTTTCAACCGAAAAGAAATCTATTTTGCTAAGCGTTTCTATATTGTGCCTTAATTGCTCTATTAAGTTAATCATGAAGTCGCGACATATATAAAACACATTACAAATTTCACAATACGTATTGCCGAAATAGATTTGGAGCCAAAAAAGGGCAAACATTTAAAGAGGGCCAAAAAAGAGCTAGGGGCTTAACCGGAATTTTTGGAGCTATACGCAAAAAAAGGGCTAGATCTGGCTCCAAAAGCACAAAAAGTGGCAACACTGATTGCACAATGGTAGATGCATGTATTTAGGTCAGTGATGATAATCATGGTACATTTGTACTTTTTTTTGTACATTTCGTTTCCCTAAAGTACTGTAACGAATTTACTTGCAAATCCTCCTATTTACCCTTTTGCTAAGTTCGTATCACTAAACTGTTGAATAAATAACTCCAATATTGAATAATGGAAAAAGGACTTTGTTAAAGTACTTCACAATAACACTTATACTTTGCAACTAGCTGGCTTAATAACCAAACTGATAGCTTAAATGAAACTGACTTTCAAAATAATACTGCTATGGCTCGCTAGATAGCGTCTTAATCGAAACTGCTATACTCTCTGATTTCAACGTTCGCATCTTCTAGGCGCTTCCAGAATCTACTAGTTGCCATCAGCTCTCAAACTTCTCAGCTGTAACTACAATTGCGCGATTTTATAGCTTCTCTCATTGCATACTTTCAGGAGTATCTCAGATATATGCATGTGTTTGTGCATTGATTCTCCGCTGCTCGTATACGTACATGGCACATATGTGTAGACGCAATTATTGTTTCGTTTATGTAGATACATAATGATTGATCAATGGATGTGCATGATATCACTGTTTAGCATCGGCTTAGAGATAGCAGCACCCCTTAGTTTTGCTAATATTCGTAACACTGCCCTCCACCTAAGTCTGATCGTCCCGATCAGACAAATATCCCGATCTAAACGCTGCTAGCATCGCCAAATGTATCACTCTTCTATTTCGTGATTTCCCAATTGCTTGTATGCGGTAGATGACATC
The DNA here is from genome assembly GCF_040869045.1 of Eurosta solidaginis. NCBI lineage: Eukaryota > Metazoa > Arthropoda > Insecta > Diptera > Tephritidae > Eurosta > Eurosta solidaginis. Next base: position 248,248,518 of record NC_090319.1, on the reverse strand, counting down.
ACTGATCGTCTTCACCTGTACGGGCCTTCCCAACTGCACCGAAATTTGGCTGGAACACCTTTCCGCCGGTGAGGGTTGTTTAACAGTACCAAATCTCCCTCCAAGAAACCTTCCGAATTTTTGGTCTCATTGTACCTGCGTTTCATCTTACTACTCATTATTCTTGATCGTTCCCTCGCACTGTGTTGTTTGACCAATGAACTTCTTCGCAGAGCTTGCACTTGACGGATTTGCTTTGCATAATCAGTATCGTTCCGACGCTTCACGACAATAGCTCTGTGAAGTTGGCACCTACTTGGTCGAATAATTAAAAAAACCATATCTCATTCGTTTGTCCACCGTTTGTCCATGTTTGTCCAGGAAAAATTTTCGTTTGTCCACCTTTTGTTAAAAAGTTATTTCAAAAAAAAAACATCGCGTGTGAAGTTGGCACCTCCAGTTGCGAGTATTTAAAAAAACTAAATGCCATTCGTTTGTCCATCGTTTGTCCAGGAAAAATTTTCGTTTGTCCACCTTTTGTTAAAAAGTTATTTCAAAAAAAAAAAAATCCCGTGTGAAGTTGGCACCTTCATTTACGAGTAATTAAAAAAACCAAATGCCATTCGTTTGTCCACGTTTGCCCAGGAAAAATTTTCGTTTGTCCACCTTTTGTTAAAAAGTTATAGCAAAAACATTTTTTTTTCGAAAAAACCCAAAAAATTTTTCGTTTCGCTTTATTATGCTAAATCGTATGTCCGTCGTTTGCCCATCGTTTGTCCATGTTTGTCCAGGAAACATTTTCGTTTGTCCACCTTTTGTTAAAAAGTTACTTCAAAAAAACAAAAATCGTGTGTGAAGTTGGCACCTCCATTTACAAGTAATTAAAAAAACCAAATGCCATTCGTTTGTCCATCGTTTGTCCACGATTGTCCAGGAAAAATTTTCGTTTGTCCACCTTTTGTTAAAAAGTTATTTAAAAAAAAAACAAAAATCGTGTGTGAAGTTGGCACCTCCATTTACAAGTAATTAAAAAAACCAAATGCCAATCGCTTGTCCATCGTTTGTCCACGATTGTCCAGGAAAAAATTTCGCTTGACCACCTTTTGTTAAAAAGTTATTTCAAAAAAAACAAAAATCGTGTGTGAAGTTGGCACCTCCATTTACGAGTAATTAAAAAAACCATATGCCATTCGCTTGTCCCTGTTTGTCCAGGAGAAATTTTCGTGTGTCCACCTTTTGTTAAAAAGTTATAACAAAAACATTTTTTTTCGAAAAAACCCAAAAAAATTTTTGTTTCGCTTTATTGTGCTAAATCGTATGTCCGTCGTTTGCCCGTCGTTTGTCCATGTTTGTTCAGGAGAAATTTTCGTTTGTCCACCTCTTGTTAAAAAGTTATTTCAAAAAAACAAAAATCGTGTGTGAAGTTGGCACCTCCATTTACGAGCAATTAAAAAACCAAATGCCATTCGTTTGTCCATCGTTTTTCCACGTTTGTCCAGGAAAAATTTTCGTTTGTCCACCTTTTGTTAAAAAGTTATAACAAAAACATTTTTTTTTCGAAAAAACCCAAAAAAATTTTTGTTACGCTTTATTGTGCTAAATCGTATCTCCGTCGTTTGTCCATGTTTGTCCAGGAAAAATTTTCGTTTGTCCACCTTTTGTTAAAAAGTTATTTCAAAAAAAAAAAAAATCGCGTGTGAAGTTGGCACCTCCATTTGCGAGTATTTAAAAAAACTAAATGCCATTCGTTTGTCCATCGTTTGTCCAGGAAAAATTTTCGTTTGTCCACCTTTTGTTAAAAAGTTATTTCAAAAAAAAAAAATCCCGTGTGAAGTTAGCACCTTCATTTACGAGTAATTAAAAAAACCAAATGCCATTCGTTTGTCCACGTTTGCCCAGGAAAAATTTTCGTTTGTCCACCTTTTGTTAAAAAGTTATAGCAAAAACATTTTTTTTCGAAAAAACCCAAAAACTTTTTCGTTTCGCTTTATTATGCTAAATCGTATGTCCGTCGTTTGCCCATCGTTTGTCCATGTTTGTCCAGGAAACATTTTCGTTTGTCCACCTTTTGTTAAAAAGTTATTTCAAAAAAACAAAAATCGTGTGTGAAGTTGGAACCTCCATTTACGAGCAATTAAAAAACCAAATGCCATTCGTTTGTCCATCGTTTTTCCACGATTGTCCAGGAGAAATTTTCGTTTGTCCACCTTTTGTTAAAAAGTTATTTCAAAAAAACAAAAATCGTGTGTGAAGTTGGCACCTCCATTTACGAGTAATTAAAAAAACCAAAAGCCATTCGTTTGTCCATCGTTTGTCCACGATTGTCCAGGAAAAATTTTCGTTTGTCCACCTTTTGTTAAAAAGTTATTTCAAAAAAACAAAAATCGTGTGTGAAGTTGGCACCTCCATTTACGAGTAATTAAAAAAACCAAATGCCATTCGTTTGTCCATCGTTTTTCCACGATTGTTCAGGAAAAATTTTCGTTTGTCCACCTTTTGTTAAAAAGTTATTTCAAAAAAACAAAAATCGTGTGTCAAGTTGGCACCTCCATTTACGAGTAATTAAAAAAACCAAATGCCATTCGTTTATCCATCGTTTGTCCACGTTTGTCCTGGAAAAATTTTCGTTTGTCCACCTTTTGTTAAAAAGTTATAACAAAAACATTTTTTTTCGAAAAAACCCAAAAAAAATTTTGTTTCGCTTTATTGTGCTAAATCGTATGTCCGTCGTTTGCCCATAGTTTGTCCATGTTTGTCCAGGAGAAATTTTCGTTTGTCCACCTTTTGTTAAAAAGTTATTTCAAAAAAACAAAAATCGTGTGTGAAGTTGGCACCTCCATTTACGAGTAATTAAAAAAACCAAATGCCATTCGTTTGTCCATCGTTTGTGCACGTTTGTCCAGGAAAAATTTTCGTTTGTCCACCTTTTGTTAAAAAGTTATAACAAAAACATTTTTTTTTCGAAAAAACCCAAAAAAATTTTTGTTTCGCTTTATTGTGCTAAATCGTATGCCCGTCGTTTATACTAGGTTCAAACACACACCAAATTTGCAATTTATACTATTTGGGCAATTTATTACGCAATTTGTCATATAATAAATTGTAATAATAAATTGCCAATTTAAAAAAAATTGCGTAATAAATTGTTTCAAACTACAAATGCAACATTGTAAAGTGTGTTTATTGAGTATTTTTAAACTTCAGCTACGCATGGCTGAACTATACGGTTGGCTCATCTCATCAGCTGATTTTATGTCTTTCATTTCACTGGAGTAGGGATTGTCAAAAGAAGATGGCAAACTCAAAATGAAACCAAAACATTGAACACATTTTTTACAACACACAAAAATTTCAAAGTTTTATGTTTTCATTCCATATCATTCCCCTAATACCAAACGCACATTTTGACAGTCTGAACAAAGGTATGCTCTTGCTGTAGAGATGAGCCAACCAGCTATCAAATTACTATTGTGTAAGCTAAATCGAGTTGTATGAACAGCACTCAATTCAAATCGAAATTTCCTCAATTTATTTTTCTGTTTGAACATAGTATAACCCATCGTTTGCCAATCGTTTGTCCATGTTTGTCCAGACGAAATTTTCGTTTGTCCACCTTTTGTTAAAAAGTTATTTCAAAAAAACAAAAATCGTGTGTGAAGTTGGCACCTCCATTTACGAGTAATTAAAAAAACCAAATGCCATTCGTTTGTCCATCGTTTGTCCACGTTTGTCCAGGAAAAATTTTCGTTTGTCCACCTTTTGTTAAAAAGTTATAACAAAAACATTTTTTTTTTTCGAAAAAACCCAAACAAATTTTTGTTTCGCTTTATTGTGCTAAATCGTATGTCCGTCGTTTGCCCATCGTTTGTCCATGTTTGTCCAGGAGAAATTTTCGTTTGTCCACCTTTTGTTAAAAAGTTAATTCAAAAAAACAAGAATCGTGTGTGAAGTTGGCACCTCCATTTACGAGTAATTAAAAAAACGAAATGCCATTCGTTTGTCCATCGTTTGTCCAGGAACAATTTTCGTTTGTTCACCTTTTGTTAAAAAGTTATAACAAAAATATGCCTATAACAAAAATATTCTTTGCAGCGTAGGTAAATGCAAAACTCTAATTCCACGAATCTTCATATGACTTGCGCGCAGGATTTCTGATCTATTGAGAGCTCACCAGATACAATCCGTCACGACGTACGCCATTTTCCACTGACAGCACGTGCGTGGTGGAAATTGAGACACAAAACGACTCTTAAAGTATAAGGCCGGGAAAAAACAGTTTGGTCTGAGCATATAACCATTAACATCTTTCAACTCAAAATCGCAAGCTTCGCCGCCGGTATACCCTGTGGATCCTACGCCGCCGCCAAAAAAGTGATCAGCGTAAACCTCTAACTCATACTCATTAAAAGTATGTCATCAAAAATAAAAAAAATTATTTTTATTTTAAAATGAAGTCATAAATATAATTCCTTTATATTTTAATTTTTTCAGAGTTAAAAATAGCTTAGAATATTCCATGGTTCAACTATATACAGGTTGGCTCATCTGTAAAGCAGCAAAATATATCTGTTCAAATTGTCAAAATCTGTGTATTGGTGTTGGTGCGAATGGTATGGAATGGAAACATAAAACTTAGCAGTTTTTGTATGTGTAAGTAAAATGTTGCCAATGTGTTGGTTTCATTTTGAGTTTGCCATCTCCTTTTGACAATCCCTTCGACCATGCAATGACATAAATAAAATCAGCTGATGAGATGAGCCAACCTGTACATAATTGAACCATGGAATATTCAAAGCGAAATATGACAGCGATATTTAAAAATTTTCAAATACATGACATCTGCAATTGTTACATATAAGCTGAGCTATTTAAGGGTTTCTATACAAAGGCCATTAATTTTTTAAAATTGTTCAGAATTCAAAGTTTTTTACATTCATGTTTTGCATTTACAGACAAATTATTATCATTATTTATAACTAATTTGTTGTTAATTATTGTCCATGTGATGTACATGTATGTAACTCAAAATTTATTTTATTTTTTGAGAAAACGCAAACAAATTTAATTTCTTTCGTACTTTCGTTATGAAAATAATATTCAAATACACATCCACTCTCCAGAGTTTTAATTGATTTATTAACAATTTTCACTAATAAATACTTCAGCTAAATTTATGGCGAATTTTTTCTATAACAATATGTGTCAATACGTGGTAAAACCAATGTAAATGAAGTTTGGAAATATGAAACATTATTCCATATAACGTACATTTTGAGGTCCACATCAAAACGAAACATTTCCTAAATGCAACCAAGGCTTCGTGTGTTATGGTAAAGATCCATATAAATTTGAAGAAAAGTGCTAACATCAAAAAAAAAAAAGAAACAAGATATACAATGTAAAGCTAGGCCAGTATCGTGTTGTATGATCCATGATTCAAATAAATTTTTTAAATCGCAATAGCACTGAATTGGTTAATCAGATTAGGAAAATATGTGAAATGGTGGCTACCTGTACTCATAAGATCTATAACTTATTATAATTTTTACGATTTTTTTTGGCAGATTTATATTTATCGTTTGAGTGAAATTGCTTTTCGATACGTGATCGTACAAACGTTATTGGCTCATGCTAACACCGTAAATTTTATGTACAATTTAAAACTTTCCGTGTACTTTAAAAAAATTGTATTTTCGTTGAACTGTAAAATTTTGTTTAATGGAGGTAGCACCACAATACAACTTTCACTAGAGATCAATGGAAATATTCTTTGCCAAAATGACTTATGGCTGAAATGTTACGTTGTGATGTGGAAAATGGCGTACGTCGTGACGGATTGTATCTGGTGAGCTCTCAATAGATCAGAAATCCTGCGCGCAAGTCATTTGAAGATTCGTAGAATTAGAGTTTTGCATTTACCTACGCTGTAAAGAATATTTTTGTTATAGGCATATTTTTGTTATAACTTTTTAACAAAAGGTGGACAAACAAAAAATTTTCCTGGACAAACGTGGGCAAACGATGGACAAACGAATGGCATTTCGTTTTTTTAATTACTTGTAAATGGAGGTGCCAACTTCACACACAATTTTTGTTTTTTTGAAATAACTTTTTAACAAAAGGTGGACAAACGAAAATGTTTCCTGGACAAACATGGACAAACGATGGGCAAACGACGGACATACAATTTAGCACAATAAAGCGAAACAAAAAATTTTTTGGGTTTTTTCGAAAAAAATGTTTTTGTTATAACTTTTTAACAAAAGGTGGACAAACGAAAATTTTTCCTGGACAAACGTGGACAAACGATGGACAAACGAATGGCATATGGTTTTTTTCAATTACTCGTAAATGGAGGTGCCAACTTCACACACGATTTTTGTTTTTTTGAAATAACTTTTTAACAAAAGGTGGACAAACGAAAATTTCTCCTGGACAAACATGGACAAACGATGGGCAAACGACGGACATACGATTTAGAACAATTAAGCGAAACAAAAATTGTTTGGTTTTTTTCGAAAAAAAAATGTTTTTGAAATAACTTTTTAACAAAAGGTGGACAAACGAAAATTTTTCCTGGACAATCGTGGACAAAGGATGGACAAACGAATGGCATTTGGTTTTTTTAATTACTTCTAAATGGAGGTGCCAACTTCACACACGATTTTTGTTTTTTTGAAATAACTTTTTAACAAAAGGTGGACAAACGAAAATGTTTCCTGGACAAACATGGACAAACGATGGGCAAACGACGGACATACAATTTAGCACAATAAAGCGAAACAAAAAATTTTTTGGGTTTTTTCGAAAAAAAATGTTTTTGTTATAACTTTTTAACAAAAGGTGGACAAACGAAAATTTTTCCTGGACAAACGATAGACAAACGAATGGCATTTGGTTTTTTTAATTACTCGTAAATGGGGGTGCCAACTTCACACGGGATTTTTTTTTTTTGAAATAACTTTTTAACAAAAGGTGGACAAACGAAAATTTTTCCTGGACAAACGTGAACAAACGATGGACAAACGAATGGCATTTAGTTTTTTTAAATACTCGCAAATGGAGGTGCCAACTTCACACGCGATTTTTTTTTTTTTTTGAAATAACTTTTTAACAAAAGGTGGACAAACGAAAATGTTTCCTGGACAAACATGGACAAACGGTGGACAAACGAATGAGATATGGTTTTTTTAATTATTCGACCAAGTAGGTGCCAACTTCACAGAGCTCACGACAATAGTGTGCCCTGGCTTGAAACCACCCTTGCATTCTTTCTGCGAAATTCTTTCCCTCGTTTTAGTGCGTCCGTTAGGGCTTTTCAATGCCAGTGTTTCTCTCACAGGTACCGTCGGTTTTTATTTGTTTGGCCCATTTGTTCGATCTACTTTCCTTGACTTTCGTGATCTCTGTCGAATCTCCTCCACCAGCACTCGCTTACTGCTGAACCCTTTTTCCAAACTGAAGTTAAGCGGCACATCCTGGTTCTCATAACGCATCACCCTTCTCTGCATATCGATCTTGATGTCATGGTCAACCAAGAAGTCCACTCCCAATATGACTTCATCAACAATCTCTGCCACAATGAATTTGTGTAGAACCACGACCTTCCCAATTAAGACTTCACGTATCACTTCTCCCTGGACTTTGTTATACTCGCCTGTGACCGTACGCAACCTTGCTCCAGGTAAGGGTTTTACTCTCCTGTTGACTAAATCATATCGAATCAAGGAATGAGATGCACCCGTATCTACAGTCAGTACACGCTCCTTGCCATCCACATTCCCTCTGACGGTAAGACTGCTTGATTTCCTTCCAATTTGCGACACAGATATCACAGGACATTCAATAGCTGGAGCTAGCTCTCGATTTTTCCATCTGGCACGCTCTTGCTCATCTCTTCCAGCTTTGCGTTTACGGCCACCCAAGTTGGAACTACCAGGACCAAGATCGCAATGACGTGCAATGTGACCGGGCTTCCCGCATTTGAAACATTTGATAACTTTTTCACTCCGCTTTTGCGATCCTTTCAGCGCCTCCAAAATTGTGTCTACCCAATCTGGTCTTTCCACTTCCACACGATGAGCTTTGTATGCTGGTTTACTCAATAGTGAGGCGGTTTCCTGAGTCAATGCATGTGATACCGTCTCCGCAAATGTTGGCTTTGGGTTTGCGTATGTGGCTCGCTTCGTTTCGAGTCCCGTATGCCATTTATACAGCTCTGAATTTTTACTCTTTCGGTGTATTCCACGGGTGCGTCGGCATTCGCCAAATGTGCAAGCCTTTCGACATCTGACGCAAACTCCTGCAAAGTCTCATTAGCTTTTTGGTAGCGATTTTGCAACTCAATTTGGAATATCTGTTTTCTATGCTCGCTTCCATAACGTGGTTCTACAGCAGCCATCAATGCTTCATAACTGTTCCGTTCGTACTCTGGAATCGTCTGTAAGATTTCCGCTGCAGGCCCTTTCAATGCCACGAACAGTGCAGCAACTTTATCTTCCGCATTCCAGTTGTTCACTGCTGCGGTCTTCTCAAACTGTAGCTTGAAGACCTGGAAAGGAACAGAACCGTCAAAGGATGGTGTTTTTACCTTTGGATTACTCGTTGAAACCGCTGGGCGATTCAGTTGCAACTGCTCGATACGTCCTCTCAAATCATTCACCTCGGCCTCGATTTTTTTCTCAAACTGTAAAACTTTTGTATCTTGCGCCTCCAACTTCGACGAAATACGTCCTTCTTGCTCTTCCAGTTGAGCAGAGATCTGCGATGATATCTGTGCTGAAATTTGCGCCGACATTTCGGATATTCGTGCCTCTTGTGCTTCAATCTTCGCTGTTATACGGTTCTCCTGCGATTCCAGCTGAGTCTCCATCTTGGATGTAATCTGTGTCGACATTTCTGAAATACGCGTTTCTTGTGCTTCAATCTTCGATGTTCTGCGTGTCTCCTGCGATTCCAATTGTGATGACATGTTGGTAGATATTTGTGATGACATTTGTGCCGATATTGCAGCCAATATCATGTTCAGGTCTGTGTTCGCCACTATCTGCGGTGTTTCATTTTTCTCCTCCAATTTTGTTGTCTCATCGCCATCAAAATGAGAGTCATACTCTTCCACGTCAATTTCTTCTAATTCCATTGCCTCTCGTAGTCGTGCCTGAAGTTCGAGTTTAATGCCAGTTGTATTCAATCCACGACTCTCTAACTTCTTCTTCAATTGCGGGATCTTCAATTCACTTAACTTTACCATGACCAAGTTGTATTCTAAGTCTTCGGAATTTATTCAACAATCCCACTTCTGACACCAATTGTAACGAATTTACTTGCAAATCCTCTGATTTGCCCTTTTGCTAAGTTCGTATCACTAAACTGTTGAATAAATAACTCCAATTTTGAATAATGGAAAAATGGCTTTTATTAAAGTACTTCACAATAACACTTATACTTTGCAACTAGCTGGCTTAATAACCAAACTGAATAGCAAAATAATACTGCTATGGCTCGCTAAATAGCGTCTTAATCGAAACTGCTTGATAGCTCAAATCAAACTGAATTCCAGGGCCTCTACATTTGCTGCCTTTTATGCTCTCTGATTTCAACGTTCGTATCTTCTAGGCGCTTCCAGAATCTACTAGTTGCCATCAGCTATCAAACTTCTCAGCTGTAACTACAATTGCACGATTTTATAGCTTCTCTCATTGCATACATTCAGGAGTATCTCAGATATATGCATGTGTTTGTGCATTGATTCTCCGCTGCTCGTATACGTACATGATACATATGTGTAGAAGCAATTATTGTTTCGTTTATATAGATACATAATGATTGATCTATGGATGTGCATGATATCACTGTCTAGCATCGGCTTAGAGATAGCAGCACCCCTTAGTTTTGCTAATATTCGTAACAGTACGTTGGTACTACCTTGACATATCTGGTACATTTTTGTAAAATACAGCACTACACTTCAAGTCATTTGGAAAGCAGCTCTGAATGTACAAAAAAAATTTTAATTTTTCGAAGAAAATGTATAATTACGTTGCACAATTTGCCACTTACAATTATGGATCATTTAAATATTATTATGAAAAATAGCATAACTGATTCTAAAATTGTGAACAAATTTTGCATCAATAGAATTAAAGCACAGAAAATAATAACTCAAATAACAGGGCCAGAAAATTATAGATCCATAATTGCATTTTGTCAGAAGAATATATATATATATACATATGTATATCAAAAAATTTGGCAGTTTCGATTCGAATTTTTGATAAAAACTGCATTGATAGATTTTTAGATTTGATACCTTTGACCGATAGTAGTACGGAGGGTATTTTTAATGCCATTATTAAATCTTTGAAAGACCATTCAATACCACTTGAAAAAATTATTGGTTTCACTGCCGACAATTCCTCGGTTATGATGAGAGCAAAAAGCGGAGTGCAAGCAAGGTTGAAGCAAGTTGTTCCCAATCTGCATGTTAATGGATATGTTTGTCGTTTGACGTTTTAAATTTAGTTTCAATGGCCGCTTGTGATGTATTTCCCAACAAAATTGATACATTTTTAAAAGACGTAAACTATCATTTTTGTAAAGGCCCCTTAGGAGAGCAGACTTTCAGAGTTTTAAAAAACATTTCGGTACAGAAATGCGTGTTACACTAAAGTACGCCCCCACAAGGTGGCTTTCCAGACAAGCATTCATAGATAGAATTCTTGAGCAATGGGATGCCCTCAAGTATTATTTTAATCTTTACGTATTTGAAAATAAAAGCAGTAATCAAAATATTAATCTTATATATGAAATTTTTGAAATTCCTATTTATAAAGTATATTTTACATTTCTTTCTTATGTTTTAAATGAAATAAATAATGTGAATACAGATATGCACTCTGAAGATATTGGCATACATTTACTTATTACCAAATTAAAAATTTTATAAACAATCTTATTTAAGACTCCATCCAGTCCTATTTGGATGTTAAATATTGATTCAGACGAAAATCACTTAACCCCAGATGAAGTTTACTGCGATGTTAATGTGCATATTATTCTATCATACAATCTTTTCAAAAAAGATGACGTACACATATTTAAGAGCTGTGCTAAACAATTTTATATACAATTTTGTAGTACTTTATTAAAGAAAGTAAATTTGAATGATAAAACTTTGTTGTTGGCTGCAAAGCTTTCACCAGAAAGTATTTTAAGCGGTGAAACAAATAGTGTCGTGCCTTTAGTTATGATGTTGTTTCCGAAATCTGCATTTGATAAAATAGAGAAAATTAATTCTGAATTTAGAGCTTTAGCAGAGAGCCTCAAAAAAGAATTTAAATATATGCAGCTTTAGGGAAGAATTAAGATCAGTTAAAAATAAATTAAATGCGCAAATGTTTTCAAATATTTATAGAATAGTTCAAGGCATATTGCCGATTCCACATTCATCCACAAACGTAGACAGGATATTTTCTATACAAAATTTAATTAAAACTAAGTGTAGAAATAGAATTCAAACAAACACAGTTTCGAATTTAATAAAAACTAAAGACTTGATGAAATCAACTAACAATAGTTGTCATAATATAGATACGAAAAAAAACTTTTTGTCAACTGAGGTATTTAAAGAACTCAAAGAAGAAGAATTGTTAATGTAGTGATTGAAACATGAGTTGTTAGTATAGATGTAGGCGACAATTTGTCAACTTTTATACCTGAATCTAAATCTTTTGTACCTAAAATGTTTTTATGATTTTTTTTTTGCATTTAATGCAGCTGTTATTTTTTTAAATATTAATTTTATGTTCCTTACTGGTACTCAATAAAGAAATGTTTTATATATGTACATAATTGTACGCTTCAATCGATAAACTTCTTTTATTATTTTTACTGGAAAAGTATTTCTTCATAAATCATATTTCCCTGTTATACTACCTTTAATTTGTGTTACAAAGTTTCCTGACTAAAAAAATTTTTTGGATAAAGAAGCAGAATATAGCTCTAGTTTGGTTCCAATTCACATCCGAAGATTTTTGGTATACTTTTGGATGATTTGGTACATTTTTTTCCTCGTTTGTTACAAAATGAAAAAATCCATTTATCATCCCTGATTTAGGCATGCACAGATATATATGGATTGTGGAGCTCTTGACTCGTGTGGCTACTGAAGTGTTTATTTCAACTTATGTCTACAAAAATTGAGAGAGCAGGTTGAAGTGACAACAACAATACGTTGGTGGGTACTGTGCGTGAGCGAAGGAAAATAAATATTTATTTGTAGATATCGAATAGTATTACCAAGAATGAGAAGAGGGAACAAAGCCAGCTGGTTGAATATGTTTTTTGCTTAAGGAGTTGGAGTTGGTAGTTATTATCCATATCGCAAATCGCCTTCAGGAAGCATTTATGCCAATTTTGTGCCTTTGGATCAATAAGTTAACTTAACTAGCCATTAAATGTACTATTTGTGCCAAAATCCCGAATACCAGGAGTAAAAGGAAGCCACAAAACAATAAAATTGTATATTTATTATTATTAATATTATTGTTATTATTATGCCACTTTTTAGTAGTGATTTTTTAGGGCAACGAAATTCCTGGCAACAGATATTGAAAAAGTACATCCAGCGTTAATTTTAAATTATTTTTAAAATATAGAAATATCCAGCAACACCACCCTTGTTTCACTGCTGTTTAGTTTAATATATGTACATATAATTTCCAGCCATTGTAAAATATTTCCCTCTCTGATTTCTCTCATGTGCCTACTGCTTTCCTTTTACCCTGACTATTGCTTCTGATATTCTGCTTATTCTTCCTGTCCCTTTCTTAAGCCTTTTGCAAAGCTGTCTTATGCTCTCTTTCATTCTTCCCATCCCGTTATCACTTTCCTTCTCCTTTTACTATCCCTTTCCCTAACCGTTCGCTTCCCTATTCATATTCTCTCTGCCTTTTTCTTTTACCCACCTCACCTTCTACCCCTCCCTACCTTTTTGCATTTCGTACCAATCTCCCTTATGTTACTACGTGGATATATACATGAAGTATTCCCGGTGACCGCTGTGGTGTGAGATAGTGTGCTGCCATAATGAACCAAAGATATCCGACTCAAATGATACAACAAATGGCATGTTTTTGTTGTAGCGATAAGAGTGTCGTTAAGGTTTTGGAGAGTGCTATCGATGTTAATGGCGCTTTGCCGGATATTGATCACAAGCACCATCAAGGTACTAGACCGACCATCTCGGGAACGATTTAGTATGACCACGTGGAACCTTCCAGGCCATACCGCCCTCCCACCTCTAGATTCTTGAAGAACTTGAGGTCGCCAGAGCCCTGGCTGCTTAAGAAACAGGGTCGCCGCGGGTAGGTGAGGTAGACAATTGGGTTGGAAAACCTATAAATTTCGCTACACAACCCCTTGAATCTGTTTGATATTTTAGGCGCCTCTTACGACAGGCATACCTGCCGCGGGTATATTCTTAGCCCCCTAACCCACTGGGGGGACAACAACTGACAACACCTTCGGCAACGGTTTGTTTAGCCGATTGTATTTCTGCCATGATAATCTTATTAGGTCAGAGAGTTTGTAGGAAAAATTAAAAAGCAGCAAACCAAAATTGGAAGAAAAGTTTGGCCTCAAACTCAGGTATTTGAATTCAAATTATTCTTATTGTAGCAAGTTACACTTTTCTTAAGGGGGCGTGGCACCAACAATAAATAACGAAATTTCCTACAGCTATCTTAAAGATACTGCATATGTGTATCTTGTCCAAACAATTGCCCTGTATTTTAAAAGGTTTTTCTCTCCTTCTCCTCCCCTTCCCATCGTTATTTATCCGGTTTTATTTATCCTTCCAGTCATTCCTTGAAATAGTTGCTGAGCTTTAACGAGTTTGTTTGTTTCCAGGAAGAGGCATGGCATAGACCACATAGACCACTTCATACTATTTATCTTTAAAATGCCCAATCCGCTAACATTTCTGGCAAGCTTATGTATATTTCAAAAGGATTCCCAAATCTTCCTCCCTCTCTTCTCCCTATTACAGATCATGCCAACTTTAGGGGAGAGTCGAAATGCATAACCAATTTAAATTTATTGCTGGATACTTAAATTTGGAAGTATATATTTATGCTGTCATAAGATGATAATAGATTTAGCCCTGGCACTGCCGGGTATAAATGTCAAATTGACAACTCATAAAAAATGAATCACATCGAATGTATTATGACCCCAAAAGTATTCGTGCAACAGGCAATGGGTTACTAACATCGCATGAACAAAAACACAACAGTGCAGAATATCGCACGACATCAGCAATGTGACTACAATAATTCACTCGACCACGATGACGATGAGGTTGCACGCGAATAGAAGAACATAAAATCCGCTACACTGCCGCCAAGTTACAATAACGACAAACATATAAAAATATGACTAGATTAGATATAGGAGGAAGAGATGCAAATCTGTGCACACAAATAATCATACATAGCACTTCACATTTAATGGAACCAAATTTATAGATCGACCTATCATTGACCTGGATAGAAAATTTTTTTGCTTCAGTTACAACCTTTTTAGATGGCTTCCTGAGATACTACTTTATTAAAGCTATCGCTGAGATTCGTCCTCGTTAACAAAACTTTTCAGTTACGACCATGCTATTAGCAAAGCTCGAAATATTTTTATTTATTTTATTATTTATTTTAAATAAATTATGAATTCAATGAAGCGGATGCGCCCATCGGCAGTGGTGTAGCAAGCACTCCCAGTGGACTTCTGCCATACAAATCTTCTCAGCGACAACGGCAGCCGAGATGGGGCGATATTCCACTCAGCCGACGAAATATAAACTACGGATCGTGAACAACTACAACAACAACAACTTTTTTCATTTAACTTTTTTTGCACTTTTTGTTTTGCATTGAAAGTTGCTGATTTGCTATTCCAGACGTGCTGGATCATACTGTGACGAATATTACCATCACTCCATTACCAAACTCCCAACACAAAAACATTGACGCGAGCCACACAGTGTACATAAACACATCAATAATCATTTACACCCATATATATAAGGCACGAAGAGATATTACGCGCACACACTTGTAGCCGAAAGTTGCTACACATACACAACCATATGATTATGAGAAACGCATAAACTACAAATATACATGTATAATATATTGTATATAGCTAAGTAGGAGATATGTACAGCAGTTCTAGCAGGCGAAACGTCTAGACTGTAGTAGAAATATGCGAATGAAGCAGCAGAGAGTATAAAAGAGCGCAAGCTGAGTAGTCAAAGAATCAGTTTGATTTAAACAGGCAATCAGTTACGAAGTACTTTCAAATTAGTCTAATAATGACCATTTTGTAATACAGAATCTTGGAGTGTTTTCTTCAACAGTTTAGCGATACGAACGTAAGCAGAAGGTTGCAAATAAGCGGAATTCCCCGAAATTCGTTAAAATACGTACATTAGACTGGGTCGATTTATTAACCTATATCGCGCCATCGATTTTTCGATAGGATTTGGGCTCAAGAAAAAAAAGTACCACCACGCATACCCAAACAAATTATTCTTGAACCTGCAAAATTTCAACGATTTTTTATGCATTTTTTCATTGTCAAGGTTCCAAATCATTTTTTATGTATTTTTATTTTTTTTCGTGTCAATTGGCAAATGCAAAATTGGTAAATGCAGGTTTTTGAAAAAAAAATTTCTTTTATGGAGATTTAGAAGAATTTTGGTCGAAAAATCGATTTTTTTTTGCAGGCTCAAAAATTATATTTTTGGGTATGCGTAGTGGAATTCCTGAGCCCAAATCCTATCGAAAAATCGATGGCGCGATATAGGTTAACTTTCGTCCATACAAATCGACCCAGGTTAACGTAAACAACAAAAGACTAGAGTACAGGAGGTGTTAAAAGACCACAGACATAGTTCCAAATAGCATGATTCCAATGAAAAAAAGTTGGCAAGAGGCGAAATAATTCTTGCTTTTTTTTGGAAATTCGCACTTTGTAATAAAAAGATAGGAAGCTTTGAAAATGATTTCTTATGGAAATTTGTAAAAGGTGTCACAGTACCAGAAACGCTTCAAGCTTGTAAATTATATGAATAGATGTTGATATTGTTGCGAATCCGTACAGCTTAATATACATTCCAAAAAAAATTTCCTCAAAACAAGGAAAATGATTTTTTGCCTCAAAAGGAGGACACAGAGGAAATATTTTGTTTTCATCAAACTATTCTCGGGAGTGATAAAAAAAATCTTGTAATAAAATAATTCCTATTTTATATATTATACGGTTAAAAACGTAAGCCTTAATTTAAAACTTGTTGGAGTACACTTAAGTATGTATGGCCAAATTTTTTGTATGTATTTAATCAGCAAGACAGACTCATATTGCTTTATAAATTTTTTTTTTTATTGATATTAGAAAAAAATTATAAAATTTGCACACAACGATAGTTACTAGAATATGTTTCTAAATTGCAATTCGTCATTAGCTAGCTTTTCGGGAGCTGAGTTTTGAACTCAAAATCTCCAACATTCATACTTCATACAGGTGTAAGGGCAGATGCCTCTACCCACTTAGCCATACGAATGCACGCTTTGTAATTGGTATTGCATTTTTGTTGCTATTCCTTGTTAGGAACAGTTTAGTACATATATACTCTATGTTTTGTCCAGTTGTGGGGAGTACTTGTTGGCCTTTTAGTGACATTGGATTTATATAGCGATGCCACTAATCAAAGTTCTGTTGAACGCACAAAAAAAAAATTCCCACAATTTGGATAAAAATGATACCTAAAATAATCCAGAAGTGGTTCTGACATTGTTGCGAATCGGTCCCGAAATAGTCTCGAAATTACTCTGAAGCGATCATGTTCGTGTCCCGTAATTAATCCGAAATAGTCCTGAAATAACACTGAAGCCGTTCCGAAATGAGTCATTGTCTATATAAATCGAAGTGTCTCTGTTTTAAGGAAATTAAGGTTTTTACTGCAGCTTTTTTCCGCACTTTTACGGATTTGTTTATAAGTTTCGCTTGTATTTACTTTTAAATACTTCGTTAGCTTAATGTGAAAATGTGCTAAGTCAACTTTTACGAATTTTAGAGGAGACGAAAGAAAATGAATAATTTTTTAAATAACCTTATTTTTTCAAAACTGTGAATGAGGATACCTTAATTGCAATACTTTTGAGTATAGAAGCTTTGAAAAAGATAAATAAAACTCATGTATGCTAACCCAGCAGCTATTTTATGACTTAGCACAATTTCCGCACTCAAAACAAATTTTTTCTCCTGACTTGCACCTTTTACTCAATATGTTTCCCCAAACCCCTTCACCTTTAATGATTGAAATATAACACTAAACACTTTTTATTTGTCAAACTGTTTCTACACTGAAAGAAATGGTGCTAGTAAAATCAACAAATCGGTTCTGTTGTTCTTGACTTAACGGAGATTCGGCGAAATTGATCGAATTACGGTTAATTCGACCGAGTTCTTTGTCAAGCGAACAAATTAGTTTAGTCATTTCAACAGAAGAGAAACTGTCGCTCTTAAGTGAACAAAATTCTGTAAAATTGACAGATTCCCAATCAATCTAACCGATTTCTTTGTTAACACAACTGATCTCACTGGTCATTTCAACAGCGATCAACAGTCAATACATGAGCAAATTTCAAAGAGAGTTTTACGCTCACTGCGCTCTCTACTTTGTACTTGTACTTTGTACACAGCATACGTACTATATGTATGCACATATTTACGTGTGTATATGGCGGCCGCCGTGGTGTGATGGTAGCGTGCTCCGCCTACCACACCGAAGACCCTGGGTTCACACCCCGGACAAAGGAACATAAAATTTTAGAAATAAGGTTTTTCAATTAGAAGAAAATTTTTCTAAGCGACGACTTAGCACATTTACACATCATTGCCTACAGTACGTAAAAATGGAAAATAAAAATATTTTTTTTTGTTCTCGATGTATTTTGAATTAAGTTTTAAACTGCATTAAAATAAAATTTTTCAAAAAGAGTGATTTAGCACATTTTCACATTAAGCTAGCGACTTATTGTTGGTACAGGATTATAAATTTGTATTTAACGCAGCAACCAAAATATTAAATACATTTGTTTTTTTTCTAGTATCCAAAATCAATAGTACAATAGGGAAATAATTTTATAAGCGAATATAAACGTAATCATATCTCATATGTTTATCACCTCTCTGAAATTGGAAAGACAACTTTTACGTGGAAAAAATTAACTATTGGGTAAATTGGCGTGAATTTGCCGTAATTTATCAGTTAAACAAAAAAATTGGCGGAGACCATATTGTTACGAATATTAGCAAAACTAAGGGGTGCTGCTATCTCTAAGCCGATGCTAAGCAGTGACGTGAATTCACATCAATAATTCAATCATTATGTATCTACATAAACGAAACAATAATTGCGTCTACACATATGTACCATGTACGTATACGAGCAGCGGAGAATCAATGCACAAACACATGCATATATCTGAGATACTCCTGAAAGTATGCAATGAGAGAAGCTATAAAATCGTGCAATTGTAGTTACAGCTGAGAAGTTTGAGAGCTGATGGACTAGTAGATTCTGGAAGCGCCTAGAAGATGCGAACCTTGAAATCAGAGAGTATAAAAGGCAGCAAATGTAGAGGCGCTGGAATTCAGTTTAAGTTGAGCTATCAAGCAGTATTGATTAAGACGCTATCTAGCGAGCCATAGCAGTATTATTTTGAAAGTAGAGTTTCATTTGAGCTATCAATCATTTTGGTTGTTAAGCCAGCTAGTTGCAAAGTATAAGTGTTATTGTAAAGTACTTTAATAAAGGCCATTTTTCCATTATTCAATATTGGAGTTATTTATTCAACAGTTTAGTGATACGAACTTAGCAAAAGGGCAAATAAGATTTGTTGAATAAATTCCAAGGACAACAAGGACATGTCAAAGTTCAGTGAATTGAAGATCCAGCAACTAAAGAAGGAGTTGGAGAGCCGTGGATTGAATACAAGCGGCGTTAAACTCGAACTTCAGGCACGGCTACGAGAGGCAATGGAAGCAGAAGGAATTGATGTGGAAGAGTATGTATTTCATCTTGATGGCGAGGAGACAACAAAAATTGAAGAGAAAAACGAAACATCGCAGACGGTTACCAGCACAGACTTGAACATGATATTGGCTGCAATATCTGCACAAACATCGACAGTAGCATCAATGTCGTCGCAATTGGCATCCCAACTGGAAGCACAAGAAACGCGTATTTCAGAAATGTCGACACAGATTACATCCAAGATGGAAGCACAAGAGGAGCGCTTATCATTGCAGGTGGCACATGTTTTCGCAGTTAGAAGCACAGAATACAAAAATTGTACAGCTCGAGGACAAAATGGATGCCGAGATAGAAGCTTTGAAAGGTCGTATACAGGAGTTGCAAATAAATCGCCCAACAGTTTCAACGAGTAATCCAAAGATAAAAACACCATACTTTGACGGTTCTGTACCTTTCCAGGTCTTTAAGCTACAATTTGAGAAGACCGCAACAGTGAACAACTGGAATGCTGAAGATAAAGTTGCTGCATTGTTCGTAGCTTTAAAAGGACTAGCTGCGGAAATCTTACAGACCATCCCAGAGTACGAGCGGAACAACTACGAAACATTGATGAGCGCTTTAGAGAGACGTTACGGAAGCGAGCATAGGAAACAGATATTCCAAATTGAGGTGCAAAACCGCTACCAAAAAGCAAATTAGACATTGCAGGAGTTTGCTTCAGATATTGAAAGATTGGCTCATCTTGCAAATGCGGACGCACCCGTGGAATACACTGAAAGGGTAAAAATCCAGAGCTTCATAAATGGCATACGAGATGTGGAAACGAAGCGGGCTACATATGCGAATCCAAAACTAACATTTGCTGAAACGGTATCGCATGCACTGACTCAGGAAACAGCTTCACTTTTGAGTAAGCCAGCGCACAAAGCTCATCGCGTGGAAGTGGAAAAGCCAGACTGGGTAGACGCAATTTTGTAAGCATTGAAGCGTACGCAGCAGAAGAATAATGATGCAGTCAAATGCTTTAAGTGTGAAAAGCCAGGGCATATTGCGCGTTATTGCAACACCAGCCCTAACAGTTCCAACAATGTGGGTGGCCGTAAACGCAAAGCTGGAGGAGATGAGCAAGAGCGAGTAAGAGGTAGAGATCGAGAGCTAGATCCAGCTATTGAATGCCCTGTGATATCTGTGTCGCAAATTGGAAGGAAATCAAGCAGTCTTACCGTCAGAGGGAATGTGGATGGCAAGGAGCGTGTACTGACTGTAGATACGGGCGCATCTCATTCCTTGATTCGATCTGATTTAGTCAACAGGAGAGTAAAACCGTTACCTGGAGCAAGGTTGCGTACGGTCACAGGCGAGTATAACCAAGTCCAGGGAGAAGTGATATATGAAGTCCTAATTGGGAAGGTTTTGGTTTTACACAAATTCGTTGTGGCGGAGATCGTTGATGAAGTCATATTGGGAGTGGACTTCTTTGTGGACCATGACATCAAGATCGATATGCAGAGAAGGGTGATGCGTTACGAGAACCAGGATATACCACTTAACTTCAAGTTGGAGAAAGGGTTCAGTAGTAATCGAGTAATGGTGGAGAAGACTCGACAAAAACCACGGAAGTCAAAGGCAAAGGTTAATAGGTCGAATGGGCCAAATAAAGCAAAATCAAAAGTACCTGCGGGAGAAACACTGGCATTGACAAAACCTAAAAGACGCAGGAAAACGAAGCAACGAATTTCCGAGAAAGAATGCGAGGGTAGTTTCAAGCCGGAGCGCACTACTGTTGTCAAACGTGGGAACGATACTGATTATGCGAAGCCAACCCGTCAAGCGCAAGCTCTGCGAAGTAGTTCATTGGGCAAGCAACAGAGTGCGAGGGAACGATCCAGGATAATGAGTAGTAAGATGAAACACAAGTACGACAAGGAAAATAATTCGGAAGGTTTCCGGGAGGGAGATTTGGTACTGCTATACAACCCTCACCGGCGGAAAGGTGTTCCATCCAAATATCGGTGCAGTTGGGAAGGCCCGTACAGAGTTGTGAAGACGATCAGTGATGTCATCTACCGCATACAAGCAATTGGGACATCACGAAATAGAAGAGTGGTACATTTGGCGATGCTAGCAGCGTCTAGATTGAGAGATTTGTCTGATCGGGACGATCAGACTTAGGTGGAGGGCAGTGTTACGAATATTAGCAAAACTAAGGGGTGCTGCTATCTCTAAGCCGATGCTAAGCAGTGACGTGAATTCACATCAATAATTCAATCATTATGTATCTACATAAACGAAACAATAATTGCGTCTACACATATGTACCATTTACGTATACGAGCAGCGGAGAATCAATGCGCAAACACGTGCATATATCTGAGATACTCCTGAAAGTATGCAATGAGAGAAGCTATAAAATCGTGCAATTCTAGTTACAGCTGAGAAGTTTGAGAGCTGATGGACTAGTAGATTCTGGAAGCGCCTAGAAGATGCGAACGTTGAAATCAGAAAGTATAAAAAGCAGCAAATGTAGAGGCGCTGGAATTCACGTCCCTTATTTTAGCGGCGATAGGTTGGCGGAATAAGTTGAAAATTTTACATAATTAGTAGCTAATTAAATGTAAATTAAGTGCGAAAAAAAAAAATTTATAGCTTTACAAAATTTTTTTTTATGACATTCTGCGCTAAAATAAGACTGAAGTTAGCGAAACCAATCGGCGAAAAGTTGGCGGAAGAAGTTGAAAATTTTACATAATGAGTACCTAATTTATTGCAAATTAGCAGCGAGAAAAAAAATTTATAGCTTTATAAAATTTTTTTTTATGACATTCTGCGCTAAAATAAGACTGAAGTTAGCGAAACCAATCGGCGAAAAGTTGGCGGAAGAAGTTGAAAATTTTACATAATGAGTACCTAATTTATTGCAAATTAACAGCGAGAAAAAAAATTTATAGCTTTACAAAATTTTTTTTATGACATTCTGCGCTAAAATAAGACTGAAGTTAGCGAAACCAATCGGCGAAAAGTTGGCGGAAGAAGTTGAAAATTTTACATAATGAGTACCTAATTTATTGCAAATTAACAGCGAGAAAAAAAATTTATAGCTTTACAAAATTTTTTTTTATGACATTTTGCGCTAAAATAAGACTGAAGTTATCGAAACCAATCGGCGAAAAGTTGGCGGAAGAAGTTGAAAATTTTACATAATGAGTACCTAATTTATTGCAAATTAACAGCGAGAAAAAATATTTATAGCTTTACAAAAAATTTTTTTATGACATTCTGCGCTAAAATAAGACTGAAGTTAGCGAAACCAATCGGCGAAGGGTTGGCGGAATAAGTTGAAAACTTTACATAATGAGTACCTAATTTATTGCAAATTAACTGCGAGAAAAAAAATGTATAGCTTTACAAAATTTTTTTTTATGACATTCTGCGCTAAAATAAGACTGAAGTTAGCGAAACCAATCGGCGAAAAGTTGGCGGAAGAAGTTGAAAATTTTACATAATGAGTACCTAATTTATTGCAAATTAACAGCGAGAAAAAAAATTTATAGCTTTACAAAATTTTTTTTTATGACATTCTGCGCTAAAATAAGACTGAAGTTAGCGAAACCAATCGGCGAAAAGTTGGCGGAAGAAGTTGAAAATTTTACATAATGAGTACCTAATTTATTGCAAATTAGCAGCGAGAAAAAAAATTTATAGCTTTACAAATTTTTTTTTTATGACATTCTGCGCTAAAATAAGACTGAAGTTAGCGAAACCAATCCGCGAAAGGTTGGCGGAAGAAGTTGAAAATTTTACATAATGAGTACCTAATTTATTGCAAATTAACTGCGAGAAAAAAAATGTATAGCTTTACAATTTTTTTTTAATGATATTTTGTGATCGATCTGCAGAGACGGCGGACATATCCTACTGGAAGGCGACGTAATCTGATGAGGGCACAACAGACCAATGGTCGCAGTGCAATCCTCTATAAATTTTCGATCTATCTGTGGTAGGGAAACTTTTAACGTCCATAATGGAATTGTACCTTAAAGCAAAATCAATTTCTCGATGATAACAAATTGCACTGTGCAACAAGGTTATACGTAATTGATGAAACCAAAAGCAAAGAAAGTCTTATCCCTCGAATAACAAAACTCAATCACGGATTTTTTCCTATTTTCTATTTTGGTTAGAGGAACTCATTTTTGATGTTCACTTTTACCTAAAACTTTTTTGACGTTCACTTTTACCTCAAAATTTACGTATGGTCTAAGAAAAAAATCGTAAAATTATTTTTATGACAAAACTTCGTTCTTATAATATAAGAAACCATATTATTTATATTCTTAAATTCTATGAATACGGTTTTGGAAGAGGTTTTCTTAAAATATACGCACTTTTCCTTAGTATACATGCACTTTTTTGGTTTAGTGTAACAATATAAGAGCAATATACGATAACATACAAATTCTTTAATAAGATCGAGCGTTACTGAAGTTTCTTTATGAATAGGGTTAACAAATTTATGAATATACAATAAAAATATAAGTGAAAACAATCCATGTTGGTTTTCTTTTCTTGTGGTTTTATCAATTACGGTGAGATGAACCCCCATTTTGACACACTGTGCTATAACTATTAAACCATAAAAGCCCAATTACATAGAACTTTGAAAACTTTGACATAAGTTGCGCTCCCATTGTTATACACAAAAAGTTTGTGGAATGTAAACCCGAGAAAAATTTTAAGCCATTTGCAAAAATGAAGCGTGCATCCGTCAATATTTTAACGAAAGTTTTATGTACACCGACCTTAAAAGTTAAAAAATGACTTACTGGAATCGCGGAGTAAACGGTTAGAAAAATTTGGTAAATAATAGGCATTGGCTTTTGTACCAGACTCGGACGTAAAAAGAGCGACTTGATCATTAATTTTTTTTGCCCATGTAAACCACCAATTAGAACGGCTCCGATTTTCTGAAATGCCGTGTTCATCGTCAGAGATTACTCCTTCCTTCACTCCATAATCTATTTCCGTAGCATCGTTTTCCTTCAAAATATTGCCTGCGCCCGTAGATTTGTGGATCAAAAAATTCAACTGTTTTTCGCATTCTGTGCTTTCCTCAGTACCTGATATTTGACCTTCGGTTTCACATTGCGTAACTGTCAGCAATGCCTTAAATATATTTTCTGCATCATCTACATTTCGACACATTATGAGTTGTGCGACGGCCGCGAGTAAAAGTGTATGGATTGGTTTGGAAAATTTTTTTAATTCGCTCGAGTAGTTCTTTATAAAATGCGCTACATCGATTCGCACATAACATTTTGGAAGTTTGCTTTTATAACCGTCAGCATAATCTTCGATAGTGAAATATTCCGTATACTCTCTTATGGCTGCTGTCAGCAATGCCCTTGAGCCGTCGGTAACAACTTCTTTCGGGTGAGGAGCGCCAATCATGCACATGTTCATCAACCACGTTCGGATACTGACAGTAGAGTGTGCCTCTAACAAAAACTGGGAAATTGAAAATTGACCAGCATCGCAATTGATGACACTTATGTACAAGAAGACGTCGTGGCTCAATGTCCCATCCGGTCTTCTTAATTTGGGTACGCGAACTCCACTCGCATCGATACATAGTGTCACCTTTTCTGTTTTTGTCAATCTTTTGTAAATGTTGAGTTGATGCGATGTCATATAAAAGACATCGAAGGGATTGTGGCCAATTTTATGGATGGTATTTGGTTTTAGAGATTTGAGGATGTCCAAAGCACGAATAGGGTCGGGATCCAATTATTCGCGAGTAGTTTTATCATGCTTCGCCTTATGTAGGACGTTTGCTTTGAATAAGAATGGAGCTTCAGGCCGTCCTGGTTCCATAAGACGTTTTGCCTCTTGAGCTCGAAACGCTTCTGCACTTGTGTGTTTCAACATTTCTGCGACTTCCATTCTTTTCGCACCTCTCAAATTGCGTTTTCCGCATTGTTTCACTCCAACACTTGCTGAGCAATTAATATTGATGAAGTTTTCGTTATTCGTCAAAATACCTTTCAACGTGGACCCACATTTGCAATGACCTGTGAAATAACGTCATTCTAAAAAAGCTGTCTTTTCCTTAGAAGGATTACATAATTTATGATGTAAGTGTCCGAACGTCACCATTACAAAATAAAACTGGATTTTCTTGGATAAATTCTAAGATACATTTTCTTCTTAGTTTTTGATAACTCTACTGACTTCTAAAGATATAGCGGACTAGCAGCAATTCCGAAGGGACTGCCGTCGAAATTACCGACCAAATTCCGAGATTTCTCTCACAATCTATTACATTTTCCACCGACAGCAGTACCGTGGGAATTGCTGCTAGACCCCACAATAATTTGAGTACTACCGTACTCTTTGCGAGACATACCTCACATTGTAGTTCCGCCAAAAACTGGAGTAAGGGGGCAAAAATACCTTTTCCATAGGTGAAGACATATATTGGCCCATAACTTTCTTTTTAATTGCTCTATGAAAAATATTTGGATGCCATTGAAATGAAGACAAAGTTCAAAGAATATACAGAGAAACCCCTCCTAAGGGACACCTCTATTGGACGGACACCTCCCTTGGCCGGACAGTTTTTCATGCACCAAGTTTTAAGTACATTTTTTAGAACAAATTGTCCTCCCTTAGGCGGACATTGTCTTGTCCGGACGCGGACAGTTATTTGCTTTAAAATTGGAAAAAAAACTCTACTGAGCGGACACGAACCTCTATCAACGGACGCTGCTATCAGTTTTCATAACAAATCAATCATAAACCTCTCTTGAGCGGACTGGAACCCCCCTAAGCGAAAAAAATTTATATACATACATAAATATTATGGTACATATGTATTTACCAAATAAAAAATGGGGATTCCCAGAATAAAACCAAGTGGGCGTTAGATAAACAATCAAATTTAAAAGTCGTCACAGTGGAGATGTAATTACATAATAAAATGTTCGTTAGATAAATTTTCAGGATAAACGATTACTAGTGACAGTGAGTTAATTGTGTTCAGTCATATTGTAAATATTAGATGTGTTATAAGATGGCGAGGTCAATCCTGAGCTTAAAAAAAATTAAAAATTGAAATAATTAACGCTAGTGAGGAAAATAATTTCGTCTGTTCGTACATTACCCGAAAGGTAAGTTTGAAATTAAAATCGTACAAACCCTATTTTGATTTATGATCTGTTTGTTATTGATTAAAGCTGCCCGATTTTTTGATCAGGTTCAAAATTGGAAAATTGGAACGCAGCCTGTTGATGATAAAAAAAATTCGAATAAAATGGCTGTCTGGCAGCAATGTTGAATTCAAAAGGTATTTTATGAAATGTGTTCTGGCTGGTTTACTAGAGCAAGAAACCAAAACATTCCCATATCTGGGCCAATTATACAAGGCTACAAAAATGGCGAACCCGTCATAATATAAAGTTTAGATACCTTTGTGGTGAAATTGCTGCTGTTAATATGCAAGACGTACAGCAATTTTTAGAAAAACTACCGTATTTGGTGATTGGGTATAGCGCCACAAAAATATGTTCAATGCTGACGAGACAGGTCTTTTTTTCAGAACTTTGCCAAACAAAACATTGGCTCTAAAAAAACGAAGTGTGCCGTGGAGGAAAACTTTCGAAAGAAATACTGACTGTCCCATTTTTTTGCAAATAGGGCCGGCGAAAAAGAAAAACCTCTTGTTATTTGGAAGGCTGCTCGTCCGAGAGCAATTGCATCATTACATACGAAAAATCTTCCAGTAAATTGGCAGTCCAATAAAAAGGCTTGGATGACGCGTGATGTTATGACACAGTGGCTGAAAGATTTCGACCAGAGAATGGAGTTGCAAAACGGAAAATTTCTATTGCTTTTAGATAACGCGGCATCCCACCCACGAGATATAAGTTGAACAATGTAAAAATACTATTTCTGCCTAGCAACACTACTTCAGTTTGCCAGCCTCTTGATCAAGGAATAATCCAAAATTTAAAAATTCACTACCGCAACTTGTAAGTGAAAAACATATTGGTGAGCAAAGAAACTGGTTCCACTAAAAAAAAATAAGAACGCTTAGAGGCAATACACTTTATAAAGGAAGACCGGGCAAAAGTTCAAGCAGAAACCATAAAAAATTACTTTCAAAAGGCAGTGTTCGACAAAAATTGTAATCCGGCACTTGAATTCGAGCCCGAAGATGATATACCGCTAGCTTCAATTTTTGATTTATCGAAAGCTTTTGGGGATTCTACTTCTTCGAATCCGGATGACTTTGTGGATATAGATAACAATGCATGGACTGAAAGTTCAGACCTCGAGTTAGATGTTGTTATTGACAACATAGAAACAATTGATGACAATAGTACTGATGCTGAGATACAGATGAAGTTAATGAAACTTCCACAAGCGAAACCGCCTTGAATGCTGTTTAAATTTAAAAAGATTTTGCAGCGAAGACCTTTTTGCGTTCGAAATGTTGCAAAAATTAGAAAGTCATTTGAAAAATAGTTTTATTAAAAAAAAACAAGTAAGAACGGGACTGTCTTCGGCTGTGCCGAAGACTTCATACCTTTCATGAATGGGGCTGAACAATAATCTTTTCCCGTTCGTAATCTCCGAATAATCGGATGTATAAGATAAGAAATATATAGTGAACAGATCTACATACCTTAACGATTTTTAAGATAAATATAAAATAAAAAACAGGTAGGTACTTTGTGTGAGGATGCAAAGTTTCAGGTTTTTTGTGGTCTGCGTGTAAAAACTATGACTACGAATCACGTATTTCAAAAATATATGACGAAAACTTAACTATTTGATGAAATTTGATGAATTTTGAAGATTCTAGCCGTAAAAAAGGGGTCAAAATGACAGATTGTATGAAGTATATAATATATATACGACCGATCTCTATGATTTTTTCAGACAACAATATATGCTATATACGTAAGCATTTTGTGAAATTTGAAGCTTCTAACTGTTAAAACGGGGCAGAAATTGCGCAAAGTTTCTTATCTGAACAATCGGTTGTATGAGATATATACTATGTGTACCACCGATCTCAATGATTTTTTCAGACATCAATATATGCTATACACGTAAGCAGTTGGTGAAATTTGAAGCTTCTAGCTGTTAAAATGGGGCCGAAATCGTAAAAAAAATATATATATACTATATATATATACTATATATACCATCATATATATATTATATATATCACCGATCTGTATGATTTTTTGACACAACAATACATACTATATACGTAAGCAATCGGTGAAATTTGAAGCTTATAACTGTTAAAATGGGGAAGAAATTGCGCAAAGTTTCTTATCTGAACAATCGGTTGTATGGGATATATACTATATATACCACCGGTATCTATGACTTTCTCAGACAACAATATATGCTATACACGTAAGCATTTGGTGAAATTTGAACATATCTAAACGATTTTTAAGATAAATATAAAATAAAAAATAGGTAGGTAATCTGTGTGAGGATGCAAAGCTTCACGTTTTTTGTGGTCTGCATGTAAAAACTAAGGCTACGAATCACGTATTTCAAAAATATATGACGTAAACGTAACTATTTGATGAAATTTGATGAATCTTGAAGCTTCTAGCCGTAAAAAAGGGGTCAATATGACAGTTTATATGAAGTATATAATATATATACCACCGATCTCTATGATTTTTTCAGACAACAATATATGCTATATACGAAAGCATTTTGTGAAATTTGAAGCTTCTAACTGTTAAAACGGGGCAGAAATTGCGCAAAGTTTCTTATCTGAACAATCGGTTGTATGAGATATATACTATGTATATCACCGATCTCAATGATTTTTTCAGACATCAATATATGCTATACACGTAAGCAGTTGGTGAAATTTGAAGCTTCTAGCTGTTAAAATGGGGTAGAAATTGCGAAAAGTTTCTTATCTGAACAATCGGTTGTATGAGATATATACTATATATAGAACCGATCTCTATGATTTTTTCAGACAACAATATATGCTATATACGTAAGCAATCAGTGAAATTTGAAGCTTATAGCTGTTAAAATGGGGTAGAAATTGCGAAAAGTTTCTTATCTGAACAATCGGTTGTATGAGATATACACTATATATACAACCGATCTCTATGATTTTTTCAGGCAACAATATATGCTATATACGTAAGCAATCGGTGAAATTTGAAGCTTATAGCTGTTAAAATGGGGTAGAAATTGCGAAAAGTTTCTTATCTGAACAATCGGTTGTATGAGATATATACTATATATACAACCGATCTCTATGATTTTTTCAGACAACAATATATGCTATATAAGTAAATATTCGGTGAAATTTGAAGCTTCTAGCTGTTAAAATGGGGCTAAAATTTGCGAAAATATATATATATATACTATATATATATACTATATATACCACCATATATATACTATATATACCACCGATCTTTATGATTTTTTCAGACAACAATATATGCTATATACGTAAGCATTCGCTGAAATTTGAAGCCTCTAGCTCTTAAAATAGGGCAGTAATTACGAAAAGTTCCTTATCTGAACAATCGGTTGTGGGGGATATATACTATATATACGACCGATCTCATAAATTTTTTCAGGCAACAATATGTTCAATATACGAAAGTATATGGTGAAGTTTGAAGCTTCAATCTGTTAAATTGGGTAAGATATTACAAAAATCCTCTTTTTCTGAAAAATCGGTTGTATGGAGGATATATGCTATAGTGGTCCGATCCGGTCGGTTCCGACAAATGTCTAATCGGACACCCAAATACACCTGCTCACCAAATTTTATCAAGATATCTCAAAAATTGAGGGACTAGTTTGCATACAAACAGACAGACGGACAGACGGACATGGCTAAAACAACTCAGCTCTTCAACCTGATTATTTCGGTATACTTAATGGTGGGTCTATCTATTTTCCTTTAAGGACTTACAATTTTCGGTTTCGTGACGAAATTAATATACCATTTCATTTTCATGAAAGGTATAAAAACCTTAAGCAAACGACAATTCACCAATTTTTTAAATAATGAGTCTGATATTTATGGATTTATATTACTTATTATCTGAAGTATAATTTATGGCGGCCACCGTGGTGTGATGGTAGCGTGCTCCGCCTACCACATCGGGTGCCCTGGGTTCAAACCCCGGGCAAAGTAACATCAAAAATTTTAGAAATAAGGTTTTTCAATTAGAAGAAAATTTTTCTAAGCGGGGTCGCCCCTCGGCAGTGTTTGGCAAGCGCTCAGGGTGTATTTCTGCCATGAAAAGCTCTCAGTGAAAACTTATCTGCCTTGCAGATGCCGTTCGGAGTCGGCATAAAATCAGGCATGCATAACCAACGAACCGATATCATTTCGTTACGATAATTAACGTTAATAAATGAAACAAAGTCATTTCGTTTCGTTTATTAACGTTAAGAACGTCAAATTAACGAAATGATTTTGTTTCGTTTTGTGCCATATCAAAACGAAATCAAATCGTTGATTATTAATTTCAAACTATGCTGGCAAAGCTGATTGATGACGGAGTCATTAAAGGTGAAAGCATTAGCCAAGCTGATTGCAACTTTTCTAATGAATTTTGACAGTACGACCATTTCTCAGAGTATTTTTGACATTACCACCAACGAATTACACAAACAAATTACATGGAGTTTGTGTGTGTATGTCCGCTCGCTGTTACCACCTTACGGCTTCACCATGGCTATAGCATTGCCAGCACAATTCAAACATAAAGTATCACGTTTTTGTTAACGTTTTTAACGTTAAGGAAAGCTTTTCGTTTCGGTTAAAAACGAGATACAATTTATCTTGATAATTTCTTTATCGATAATATTTCGAAGTGTTTCAACGGAAACGGTGGACATTTTTTGATAAACGATTAGCTTAACGTTAAGGTGCATCCCTGCATAAAATCATGTAGGTCCCGTCCGGCCGTCCGGTTTTCAACTTATTCCGCCAACCTTTCGCCGATTGGTTTCGCTAACTTCAGTCTTATTTTAGCGCAGAATGTCATAAAAAAAATTTTTGTAAAGCTATAAATAATTTTTCTCGCTGTTAATTTGCAATAAATTAGGTACTCATTATGTAAAATTTTCAACTTCTTCCGCCAACTTTTCGCCGATTGGTTTCGCTAACTTCAGTCTTATTTTAGCGCAGAATGTCATAAAAAAAAATTTTGTAAAGCTATACATTTTTTTTCTCGCAGTTAATTTGCAGTAAATTAGGTACTCATTATGTAAAATTTTCAACTTATTCCGCCAACCTTTCGCCGATTGGTTTCGCTAACTTCAGTCTTATTTTAGCGCAGAATGTCATAAAAAAAAAATTTGTAAAGCTATACATTTTTTTTTCTCGCAGTTAATTTGCACTAAATTAGGTACTCATTATGTAAAATTTTCAATTTATTCCGCCAACCTTTCGCCGATTGGTTTCGCTAACTTCAGTCTTATTTTAGCGCAGAATGTCATACAAAAAAAATTTGTAAAGCTATAAATTTTTTTTTCTCGCACTTAATTTGCATTTAATTAGCTACTAATTATGTAAAATTTTCAACTTATTCCGCCAACCTATCGCCGCTAAAATAAGGGACGTCTGGAATTCAGTTTGAGTTGAGCTATCAAGCAGTATTGATTAAGACGCTATCTAGCGAGCCATTGCAGTATTATTTTGAAAGTAGAGTTTCATTTGAGCTATCAATCATTTTGGTTGTTAAGCCAGCTAGTTGCAAAGTATAAGTGTTATTGTGAAGTACTTTAATAAAGGCCATTTTTCCATTATTCAAAATTTGAGTTATTTATTCAACAGTTTAGTGATACGAACTTAGCAAAAGGGCAAATAAGAGGATTTACAGCAAATTCGTTACAATATATTAGAAAATATCGAGTGGCATGCCAACTCCATGTGAAGTTACCGTGCCACCCTCAAAAAACCACCTTGACAACAGTTACAAAAACAATTCTTACAAATAATTTGCCGTAGATAAGTGACATATTTAATAAATTCGAAAAAAAAATCTCTTTTTTTATGGTGCACCGCCAATTTTATGTGAAGTTAGTGCCAATTTTCGAAAACCACCTTAGAGATCAGTTAGGAAGATTACAAAACTTATACTGACAATCGTTTTGTTGCCCTCCCTATCTCGACTGATGCTTTCCGCAAGGTGTCGGCTCGTTTTATTCCCGCAAGAAGAATCCTGGAAATCCGGCCACATTTTCCAACGGAGACCGCAACTCTAGCGATAGAACGTGACCTAATAAGACAGCGCGACTCCGGCGAGAGATAAGAGATATACACCAACGCATCAGATTGCTTGTGGATGAACACAAGCGGGCGAAATGGGAGGAGCACTTAAAGAATTGTAACCTCTCTGCCGGTGTAGATAAGCTATGGTCCACCGTAAAGTCCCTATCGAACTCGACTAAGCACAATGACAAAATTTCCATCGCCTTCGGCGATAAAGTGCTGTCGAATGCGAAAAAATGCGCAACCGCTTTCTGCCGACAATATGTAATGCATTCTACGCTTGACAAAGCCAGACGGCGGGCCACCTCTGTGTAGTTGGCACCTACATGTGCGAGTAACTAAAAAAAACTTTATCTCATTCGTTTGTCCACCGTTTGTCCAGGGAATATTTTCGTGTGTCCACCGTTTGTTAATAGCCTTAAATTATGCAATTACTTAGATTTGTTGAGCTGAAAGGCCGCGGTTATTGAATAAAACTTCCTTTTGGTTTGTTTTATATTCATATATTTTAATTGTGACTTCGTCACGAATCTCAAAATTGTAAGTTCTTAAAGGAAAATAGATAGACCTACCATTAAGTATACATACCGAAATTATCAGGATGAGGAGCTGAGTTGATTTAGCCATGTCCGTCTGTCCGTTTGTCTGTTTGTATGCAAACTAGTCCCTCAATTTTTGAGATATCTTTATAAAATTTGGTGAGCGGGTATATCCCTTTCGCTCCGAATTTTGCAGAGGTTTTGCTCAGACTTTATTTTTGACTTTTTATATACCCATTGGTACTTTATATACGTACTAATTAAATGAAGTTTATAATTTACCTGGATAACGGTATTTTGGGGTGGGACATATGTGTCCCAACAGTACTTCAGAAAGGGACATATTTGTCCCGACAGGGTATAAACTACACACAAAAAGAGGAAAAGCTTGTTAGGTAATAACTTATGTATTGTAATTTTATTTATTTTATGAATGTGATGATGCAAAACCTTGCATACAGAATGGCAAATTACAGGCACGGCAAATAATTCTTGTTCTTTTCTCGACTTTTCAATTGGCGCATGCGACGCATAGACGTCTTTTAGACTGTTCTATGGGTAAATGATCACCTACATTTCTCATTGATTGGTACCTACTCGAAGATCTTCCAGGCCGACGGGATCGTTTATATATGGTAGACTTCTTTCCTTTTTCAATTAGAGACTCAGCAATTTCGACAAGCACTGATAAAAATGGACGTATTTTCCTATTTAGCTTTAATATATAACCTAAGTGTTAACAGCAGTCATTACCATTCCACGATAAAATACTTTTTACACCATTTGCTTCATTTTCTCTTAATATCATACAATCCAGACATTTGATCTGCCAAGTCCACACCACCCACTATAGCGCGGTACGTCTTTACGTTGTAGTAGTGGTTTATTGATGGCACATGGTTATATGACATAATAAACATGCATCCAAGTATTATATTTTTTTTTTTTTTTTTTTTTTTTTTGACCCGATACAGGTATTTTCCTGAGGTCTCGTTAGTGCATTGAGCGGTGTACAAAGACATGCTTCTTGGAAACAATTTGCGACAATTTTGATAGGGTGTTGATTGACGCGTAATACTTTGAGATTTTGCATTCGTAATGGTTTCTAACCGATTTTCTTGGAATAAACGATACATCCGGTGTGCTTCAAAGAAACGTGGCGACAAGCACCTCACATTAGAGGTTTACGCCGAGCTCTGTGAAGTTGGCACCTACTTGGTCGAATAATTAAAAAAAACCATATCTCATTCGTTTGTCCACCGTTTGTCCATGTTTGTCCAGGAAAAATTTTCGTTTGTCCACCTTTTGTTAAAAAGTTATTTCAAAAAAAAAAAATCGTGTGTGAAGTTGGCACCTCCATTTGCGAGTATTTAAAAAAACTAAATGCCATTCGTGTGTCCATCGTTTGTCCACGTTTGTCCAGGAAAAATTTTCGTTTGTCCACCTTTTGTTAAAAAGTTATTTCAAAAAAAAAAATCCCGTGTGAAGTTGGCACCTCCATTTACGAGTAATTAAAAAAACCAAATGCCATTCGTTTGTCCATCGTTTGTCCACGTTTGTCCAGGACAAATTTTCGTTTGTCCACCTTTTGTTAAAAAGTTATAACAAAAACATTTTTTTTCGAAAAAAACCAAAAAATTTTTTGTTTCGCTTTATTGTGCTAAATTGTATGTCCGTCGGTTGGGCCATCGTTTGTCCATGTTTGTCCAGGAAACATTTTCGCTTGTCCACCTTTTGTTAAAAAGTTATTTCAAAAAAACAAAAATCGTGTGTGAAGTTGGCACCTCCATTTACAAGTAATTAAAAAAACCAAATGCCATTCGTTTGTCCATCGTTTGTCCACGATTGTCCAGGAAAAATTTTCGTTTGTCCACCTTTTTTTAAAAAGTTATTTCAAAAACATTTTTTTTTCGAAAAAACCCAAAAAATTTTTGTTTCGCTTTATTGTTCTAAATCGTATGTCCGTCGTTTTCCCATCGTTTGTCCATGTTTGTCCAGGAGAAATTTTCGTTTGTCCACCTTTTGTTAAAAAGTTATTTCAAAAAAACAAAAATCGTGTGTGAAGTTGGCACCTCCATTTACGAGTAATTAAAAAAACCATATGCCATTCGTTTGTCCATCGTTTGTCCAGGAAAAAATTTCGTTTGTCCACCTTTTGTTAAAAAGTTATAACAAAAACATTTTTTTTCGAAAAAACCCAAAAAAATTTTTGTTTCGCTTTATTGTGCTAAATCGTATGCCCGTCGTTTGCCCATCGTTTGCCAATCGTTTGTCCATGTTTGTCCAGGCGAAATTTTCGTTTGTCCACCTTTTGTTAAAAAGTTATTTCAAAAAAACAAAAATCGTGTGTGAAGTTGGCACCTCCATTTATGAGAAATTAAAAAAAAACCAAATGCCATTCGTTTGTCCATCGTTTGTCCACGTTTGTCCAGAAAAATTTTCGTTTGTCCACCTTTTGTTAAACAGTTATAACAAAAACATTTTTTTCGAAAAAACCCAAAAAAATTTTTGTTTCGCTATATTGTGCTAAATCGTATGTCCGTCGTTTGCCCGTCGTTTGTCCATGTTTGTTCAGGAGAAATTTTCGTTTGTCCACCTTTTGTTAAAAAGTTATTTCAAAAAAACAAAAATCGTGTGTGAAGTTGGCACCTCCATTTACGAGCAATTAAGAAACCAAATGCCATTCGTTGGCCATCGTTTTTCCACGTTTGTCCAGGAAAAATTTTCGTTTGTCCACCTTTTGTTAAAAAGTTATAACAAAAACATTTTTTTTTCGAAAAAACCCAAAAAAATTTTTGTTTCGCTTTATTGTGCTAAATCGTATGTCCGTCGTTTGCCCATCGTTTGTCCATGTTTGTCCAGGAGAAGTTTTCGTTTGTCCACCTTTTGTTAAAAAGTTATTTCAAAAAAAAAAAACTCGTGTGTGAAGTTATAACAAAAATATTTTTTTTCGAAAAACCCCAAAAGTTTTTTTCGCTTTTTGTGTCCGTTGTTTGCCTATCGTTTGTCAATATATTTGTCTACTAAAGATTTCCTATTGTCCACCTTTTGTTAAAAAATTATAACAAAATCATTTTTTTCGAAAAAAATCTAAACAATTGCTGCTCATGAAATTATGTGTAAATTTATTTGCGGCATTTAGTATTTTTTTATGTGGAAATATATGACAAACATTTGCTAACATAACGTGTTATAAAATTCGGCTCGCTCTTCTAACTCTCGAAGATCATTTTTCCCGGTAACTTCAAATTGCGTCGTGCTGGTTTTTTGTACTAACTCTGCATGTGTTAAAACAAGTAAGGAAGGCTAAGTTCGGACGGACCCGAACATTATATGCCAGCTGTGATCTACATGTTACACAGGATTTATTAATTTGCCACCTATGGCGTTAGAAGTATTATGGAAAAAATTGAAAATGCGTACGATTTTTGTTTGTCTAAGAACAAGTTTTGCTTATTAACCTATTTTTTACAATCTGTAAACTAATAATAATAAAAAATATAAAAAATGTGGCTTATATAAGGCAATTTTCCATCCTTAGTCTACTATTGTCCCCCTTTTTGATTTATTATTATACATACATACTACTTTTGTATTTTAATTTTTTTTATTATTGCAAAGAAAAATAAAAAAAAAATTGGCGCCTTTATATGCGAATAATTAAAAGGATCAAATGTCATTCGTTTGTCCATCGTTCGGCCAGGAAAAATTTTCGTTTGTCCACCTTTTGTTAAAAAGTTAGAACAAAAACATTTTTTTTCGAAAAAACCCAAAAAAATTTTTGTTTCGCTTTATTATGCTAAATCGTATGTCCGTCGTTTGCCCATCGTTTTTCCATGTTTGTCCAGGAGAAATTTTCGTTTGTCCACCTTTTGTTAAAAAGTTATTTCAAAAAAACAAAAATCGTGTGTGAAGTTGGCACCTCCATTTACGAGTAATTAAAAAAACCAAATGCCATTCGTTTGTCCACGTTTGTCCAGAAAAAAATTTTCGTTTGTCCACCTTTTGTTAAAAAGTTATAACAAAAACATTTTTTTTTTTTGAAAAAACCCAAAAAAATTTTTGTTTCGCTTTATTGTGCTAAATCGTATGTCCGTCGTTTGCCCATCGTTTGTCCCTGTTTGTCCAGGAGAAATTTTCGTTTGTCCACCTTTTGTTAAAAAGTTATTTCAAAAAAACAAAAATCATGTGTGAAGTTGGCACCTCCATTTACGAGCAATTAAAAAAACCAAATGCCATTCGTTTGTCCATCGTTTGTCCACGTTTGTCCAGGAAAAATTTTCGTTTGTCCACCTTTTGTTAAAAAGTTATAACAAAAACATTTTTTTTCGAAAAAACCCAAAAAAATTGTTGTTTCGCTTTATTGGGCTAAATCGTATGCCCGTCGTTTACCCATCGTTTGCCAATCGTTTGTCCATGTTTGTCCAGGCGAAATTTTCGTTTGTCCACCTTTTGTTAAAAAGTTATTTCAAAAAAACAAAAATCGTGTGTGAAGTTGGCACCTCCATTTACGAGTAATTGAAAAAACCAAATGCCATTCGTTTGTCCATCGTTTGTCCACGTTTTACCAGGAAAAATGTTCGTTTGTCCACCTTTTGTTAAAAAGTTATAACAAAAACAATTTTTTTCGAAAAAACCCAAAAAAAAATTTGTTTCACTTTATTGTGCTAAATCGTATGTCCGACGTTTGCCCATCGTTTGTCCATGTTTGTCCAGGAGAAATATTCGTTTGTCCACCTTTTGTTAAAAAGTTATTTCAAAAAAAAAAGAATCGTGTGTGAAGTTGGCACCTCCATTTACGAGTAATTAAAAAAACCAAATGCCATACGTTTGTCCATCGTTTGTCCACGTTTGTCCAGGAAAAATTTTCGTTTGTCCACCTTTTGTTAAAAAGTTATAACAAAAATATGCTTATAACAAAAATATTCTTTACAGCGTAGGTAAATGCAAAACTCTAATTCTACGAATCTTCAAATAACTTGCGCGCAGGATTTCTGATCTATTGAGAGCTCACCAGATACAATCCGTCACGACGTACGCCATTTTCCACATCACAACGTAACATTTCAGCCATAAGTCATTTTGGCAAAGAATATTTCCATTGATCTCTAGTGAAAGTTGTATTGTGGTGCTACCTCCATTAAACAAAATTTTATAGTTCAACGAAAATACAATTTTTTTAAACTACACGGAAAGTTTTAAATTGTACATAAAATTTACGGTGTTAGCATGAGCCAATAACGATCACGTATCGAAAAGCAATTTCACTCAAACGATAAATATAAATCTGCCAAAAAAATCGTAAAAATTATAATAAGTTATAGATCTTATGAGTACAGGTAGCCACCATTTCACATATTTTCCTAATCCGATTAACCAATTCAGTGCTATTGCGATTTAAAAAATTTATTTGAATCATGGATCATACAACACGATACTGGCCTAGCTTTACATTGTATATCTTGTTTCTTTTTTTTTTTTTAATGTTAGCACTTTTCTTCAAATTTATAGGGATCTTTACCATAAAACACGAAGGCTTGGTTGCATTTAGGAAATGTTTCGTTTTGATGTGGACCTCAAAATGTATGTTATATGGAATAATGTTTCATATTTCCAAACTTCATTTACATTGGTTTTACCACGTATTGACACATATTGTTATAGAAAAAAATCGCCATAAATTTAGCTGAAGTATTTATTAGTGAAAATTGTTAATAAATCAATTAAAACTCTGGAGAGTGCATGTGTATTTGAATATTATTTTCATAACGAAAGTACGAAAAAAATTAAATTTGTTTGCGTTTTCTCAAAAAATAAAATAAATTTTGAGTTACATACATGACATGGACAATAATTAACAACAAATTAGTTATAAATAATGATAATAATTTGTCTGTAAATGCAAAACATGAATGTAAAAAACTTTGAATTCTGAACAATTTTAAAAAATTAATGGCTTTTGTATAGAAACCCTTATGTGTAACAATTGCATATGTCATGTATTTGAATATTTTTAAATATCGCTGTCATATTTCGCTTTGAATATTCTAAGCTATTTTTTACTCTGAAGAAATTAAAATATAAAGGAATTATATTTATGACTTCATTTTAAAATAAAAATATTTTTTTTTATTTTTGATGACATACTTTTAATCAGTATGAGTTAGAGGTTTACGCTGATCACTTTTTTGGCGGCGGCGTAGGATCCACAGGGTATACCGGCGGCGAAGCTTGCGATTTTGAGTTGAAAGATGTTAATGGTTATATGCTCAGACCAAACTGTTTTTTCCCGGCCTTATACTTTAAGAGTCGTTTTGTGTCTCAATTTCCACCACGCACGTGCTGTCAATGGAAAATGGCGTACGTCGTGACGGATTGTATCTGGTGAGCTCTCAATAGATCAGAAATCCTGCGCGCAAGTCATTTGAAGATTCGTGGAATTAGAGTTTTGCATTTACCTACGCCGCAAAGAATATTTTTGTTATAGGCATATTTTTGTTATAACTTTTTAACAAAAGGTGGACAAACGAAATTTTTCCTGGACAAACGTGGACAAACGATGGACAAACGAATGGCATTTCGTTTTTTTAATTACTCGTAAATGGAGGTGCCAACTTCACACACGATTCTTGTTTTTTTGAATTAACTTTTTAACAAAAGGTGGACAAACGAAAATTTCTCCTGGACAAACATGGACAAACGATGGGCAAACGACGGACATACGATTTAGCACAATAAAGCGAAACAAAAATTTGTTTGGGTTTTTTCGAAAAAAAAAATGTTTTTATTATAACTTTTTAACAAAAGGTGGACAAACGATGGACAAACGAATGGCATTTGGTTTTTTTAATTACTCGTAAATGGAGGTGCCAACTTCACGCACGATTTTTGTTTTTTTGAAATAACTTTTTAACAAAAGGTGGACAAACGAAAATTTCGTCTGGACAAACATGGACAAACGATTGGCAAACGATGGGTTATACTATGTTCAAACAGAAAAATAAATTGAGGAAATTTCGATTTGAATTGAGTGCTGTTCATACAACTCGATTTAGCTTACACAATAGTAATTTGATAGCTGGTTGGCTCATCTCTACAGCAAGAGCATAACTTTGTTCAGACTGTCAAAATGTGCGTTTGGTATTAGGCGAATGATATGGAATGAAAACATAAAACTTTGAAATTTTTGTGTGTTGTAAAAAATGTGTTCAATGTTTTGGTTTCATTTTGAGTTTGCCATCTTCTTTTGACAATCCCTACTCCAGTGAAATGAAAGACATAAAATCAGCTGATGAGATGAGCCAACCGTATAGTTCAGCCATGCGTAGCTGAAGTTTAAAAATACTCAATAAACACACTTTACAATGTTGCATTTGTAGTTTGAAACAATTTATTACGCAATTTTTTTTAAATTGGCAATTTATTATTACAATTTATTATATGACAAATTGCGTAATAAATTGCCCAAATAGTATAAATTGCCAATTTGGTGTGTGTTTGAACCTAGTATAAACGACGGGCATACGATTTAGCACAATAAAGCGAAACAAAAATTTTTTTGTGTTTTTTCGAAAAAAAAATGTTTTTGTTATAACTTTTTAACAAAAGGTGGACAAACGAAAATTTTTCCTGGACAAACGTGCACAAACGATGGAAAAACGATTGGCATTTCGTTTTTTTAATTACTCGTAAATGGAGGTGCCAACTTCACACACGATTCTTGTTTTTTTGAATTAACTTTTTAACAGAAGGTGGACAAACGAAAATTTCTCCTGGACAAACATGGACAAACGATGGGCAAACGACGGACATACGATTTAGCACAATAAAGCGAAACAAAAATTTTTTTGGGTTTTTTCGAAAAAAAAAAATGTTTTTGTTATAACTTTTTAACAAAAGGTGGACAAACGAAAATTTTTCCTGGACAAACGATGGACAAACGAATGGCATTTGGTTTTTTTAATTACTCGTAAATGGAGGTGCCAACTTCACACACGATTTTTGTTTTTTTGAAATAACTTTTTAACAAAAGGTGGACAAACGAAAATTTCGTCTGGACAAACATGGACAAACGGTTGGCAAACGACGGACATACGATTTAGCACAATAAAGCGAAACAAAAATTTTTTTGGGTTTTTTTCGAAAAAAAATGTTTTTGTTATAACTTTTTAACAAAAGGTGGACAAACGAAAATTTTTCCTGGACAAACGTGGACAAACGATGGACAAACAAATGGCATTTGTTTTTTTAATTACTCGTAGATGGAGGTGCCAACTTCACACACGATTCTTGTTTTTTTGAAATAACTTTTTAACAAAAGGTAGACAAACGAAAATTTCTCCTGGACAAACATGGACAAACGATGGGCAAACGACGGACATACGATTTAGCACAATAAAGCGAAACAAAAATTTTTTTTGGGTTTTTTTCGAAAAAAAATGTTTTTGTTATAACTTTTAACAAAAGGTGGACAAACGAAAAATTTTCCTGGACAAACGTGGACAAACGATGGACAAACGAATGGCATTTGTTTTTTTTAATTACTCCTAGATGGAGGTGCCAACTTCACACACGATTCTTGTTTTTTTGAAATAACTTTTTAACAAAAGGTAGACAAACGAAAATTTCTCCTGGACAAACATGG
This sequence comes from Eurosta solidaginis, assembly GCF_040869045.1. Taxonomy (NCBI): domain Eukaryota; kingdom Metazoa; phylum Arthropoda; class Insecta; order Diptera; family Tephritidae; genus Eurosta; species Eurosta solidaginis. The sequence continues at coordinate 248,206,966 of NC_090319.1, read as the reverse complement.
ACAAACGATGGACAAACGAATGGCATATGGTTTTTTTAATTACTCGTAAATGGAGGTGCCAACTTCACACACGATTTTTGTTTTTTTGAAATAACTTTTGAACAAAAGGTGGACAAGCGAAAATGTTCCCTGGACAATCGTGGACAAACGATGGACAAACGAATGGCATTTGGTTTTTTAATTACTTGTAAATGGAGGTGCCAACTTCACACACGATTTTTGTTTTTTTGAAATAACTTTTTAACAAAAGGTGGACAAACGAAAATGTTTCCTGGACAAACATGGACAAACGATGGGCAAACGACGGACATACGATTTAGCATAACAAAGCGAAACGAAAAATTGTTTGGGTTTTTTCGAAAAAAAATGTTTTTGTTATAACTTTTTAACAAAAGGTGGACAAACGAAAATTTTTCCTGGGCAAACGTGGACAAACGATGGACAAACGATGGACAAACGAATGGCATTTGGTTTTTTTAATTACTCGCAAATGGAGGTGCCAACTTCACACGGGATTTTTTTTTTTTGATTTAACTTTTTAACAAAAGGTGGACAAGCGAAAATTTTTCCTTGACAAACGTGGACAAACGATGGACAAACGAATGGCATTTAGTTTTTTTAAATACTCGCAAATGGAGGTGCCAACTTCACACGCGATTTTTTTTTTTTTTGAAATAACTTTTTAACAAAAGGTGGACAAACGAAAATTTTTCCTGGACAAACATGGACAAACGGTGGACAAACGAATGAGATATGGGTTTTTTAATTATTCGACCAAGTAGGTGCCAACTTCACAGAGCTTTTACGCCGATCACTTTATCGGCGGCGTAGGCTCTATTATATACCGGCGGCGGCGGCGTGGTCGGCGCGCCGGCGTACGCCGGTGTTCTTACTTTAAAAAGCTTAATTTTTCTATTTAAAAAAATAATATTTAGGAATGGTTTTGTTTGAATGTATTTAAGGAAATCAAAATTTCGCGAATCGTTCAAATATTTTCAGGAGTAGCTCCTTGCGGAGGGATTGTGCCTCGTTCACTTACTCCAGAGAGGCTTCGAACCTTACCCCGGTATTTGGAATTGGCACTGCTGCGTTTGCTGAAAGGAACTAGATATACATAAAATAAATAATGGTCACACTTTTGTCTGTATATCTCGTGCACAGCGTAGTTTCACTTGGGGTTAACTCCTAATCGTCGTGAACCCAATTTCTTTAAATGATTTGTGGCTCCTTGGCGGTCACGCACAAAGGCGACTTACGGTTGCTATTAATGGTCTATTAAAACTCATGACTCTCGTGGCACAGGGCGCCTCCAGTTTTTTCAGCTGTTTTTAAGAGCTACAATTCCCGATGTGAGAACAGTAGCAATCCCGACCACCAGTCGCTACCACGCCTCCTGACCCTCACACCATATGCCAGCACAGAAGCGATAGGGCTGCGACTTCGAACTCATACCTTCCTCGACGTCACTTTCGTAGAAGCTCTAAGGGGTGACTTTTCGGCCAAGGATGCCGCCCTCCAAATCATAAGCAGTTTAAGTGGATGTCATTGCGTAACTCATGGGTGAAAATCGTATAATCCTCGGCTCAACTATATAATTAAAACTTTACAAGGACTCTGGATAAATGATTCAAGGTTCGATTCGAGCTCAAGGCCAAAACAATAATTTTTTCTAATGATAATTATTGTTATTTTTTCATTTTTCTAAATTTGAAAAATTGTATTTTTATTTTTGGAATAGTATGTATAAAATTTTTCAGACAACCTGCCATAGCTGCGCAGATAGATCCATTTCGAAGAGTGCTAAGCCTTCATCATCAGTACGCTTTAGGCACGCTGCGCTAACCATTTAGCTATACAGCGGTGGTGTGTTTGACTGGCAAATTTGCTACTTCTATTCCTTTTTACCAACTATATTAATTCAGTGTTGCGCCATCTGTTGCAAATCACTGAAAATGCTGGATTTGTTTATTGTCAATTACTTTGTTTGACATTCCCAAGTGCTCATGGTTTATTAACAATTGTTTTTGTTTTTATCGGCATATTGATAAATGATTCAAGGTTCGATTCGAGCTCAAGGCCAGAACAATAATTTTTTTCTAATGATAATTATTGTTATTTTTTAATTCTTCTAAATTTGAAAAATTGTATTTTGTTTTTGGAATAGTAAGTAGAAATTTTTTCAGACAACCTGCCATAGCTGCGCAGATAGATCCATTTCGAAGGGTGCTAAGCCTTCATCATCAGTACGCTTTAGGCATGCTGCGCTAACCATTTAGCTATACAGCGGTGGTTTGTTTGACTGGCAAATTTGCTACTTCTATTCCTTTTTACCAACTATATTTATTCAATGTTGCGTCATCTGGTGCAAATCACTGATAATGCTGGATTTTTGTTTATTGTCAATTACTGTGTTTGACATTCCCAAGTGCTCATGGTTTATTAAAAGTTATTGTTCTGGCCTTGAGCTCGAATCGAACCTTGAATCATTTATCAATAGGCCGATAAAAACAAAAACAATTGTTAATAAACCATGAGGACTCTGGATAAAATTTTTAAAATGTAGACCAAAGTTTGCAGACGCTTGTGTTCACAACATTGATATCAATAGTCTTCGTCAAATCAAAACGATATTTTAGAATGAAAGTCGGCCGATTTTAAGTTGAAAGATGTTAACTGGTGTTTTCCGGCCTTATGATATAAGAGCTCATTATGGATGACCGCGTAGCTTCAGACTAGTTCGACTGTCCACTACCATAGGGTAGTAGCACACACGGTCATTAGTTCGACTGTCTTGGGGGAGCTTTTACTTCGCCACTTTGAGTGTTCTTTCGAAGGACAAAGCCTCATCTGGTAAATATATGTGCCTACGTATTCACATTTGTTAAGGAGCCGTAACGTGTATGTGATATTTAAACTTGGTTGATAGGCTATAATAAATGTGATTCACTTCAAGGGATTAGTTTTGGATAGGGCCGCCAACTTTAGGAAATGTCAAACAGGGAGACTTGGGTATTGAAAGATGAAGTGTGAAAATCAAAATTAACATTTCAGACGCTATTGTATAGTTTCGCAAATAAACAACAGATGTTTGAATTTAGGCCCAGGGATTTTTCAAACCCTTCTCATGCGTACATATATCCTCAACTTAAGTATGAGGTAAGGATCATTTCAAAGGAGTGTTTATGCCCCTAGAACCTACTAAAGGATTTTGCATCACTGATTTCGCTTATTCTTTCATTTCTTAAAATTCTATAAAAAGTCGGCACCTTTTTTGGGTAATTTGCTTTTTTTAACAATTTGAGGACAATTTGAAAACATGTTCGCCTTGGGTCATTTTATTTGAATTCATTGTTCATTAATTTTTTGAAACAAAAATATGCAAAGTGAGTATATAAATTTATTATATAACTTTTCTTTTAGTGTTTTATTTTAATAACTTGGTGAATTGGGTGATGCAAAGTCCGTTCAAGCTGACATCGAAAGCACCTGTTTTTTAAATAACTTTTGATTCACTGGCCTCATCGGGATCTTCTTGAAGAAGTGCAAATATTTCTTCGCAATTTAATTTCGACATTTTGAAGTCTATGACGTAGCAAAAGGAAAAATATAACAGTATTATACATGATGTGTAACATACTGCTGGGACACATATGTCCATATATAAACCCCTATTGGGACAAATTCGTCCCAAAACTCCTTTTCACTAAATATTGTTCACAAAACACTTATAAAGGTTTGTATTTCCACTTACCAGTATAAGAATAATATTTTGCTATAGAAAATTCAAAAGCACTTAGATATAAACGTATTTTATCAAAATTACGCGTAAATTTGATGCAATATTAGCTGATGCTCACAAACAACTTATCAAAATAAAACACATTTGAAACTGTCTGAAATGCGAATAACGGTAAACTGCAATTATTGCTCACAGCTACTGATTGGGAATTTTTGTTTGAGTTTGCAATGAAAATTGCAAGTTACAGGTTCAAATGAACGTGCCGTGGTATACCAGTGCCCCAGCAGTAGCGAAAGGGATATTTAGGTGTCCGATTCATGGCGGAACGATACACGGTGGAAGCATGGTGACATACCTACAAACATAAATAAAAATACCATGTATTTTGTTTTTGTAAATTCGATGGACAAATGTCAAAATCGTACTGCGCCGGAAGTTGATGTATCAAATCAAATAAAAAAAAGGTTATAATCAGCTGTCCCATGCTGCCATCTTGTATCGTTCTGCCATGGTCCGATTAGACATTTGTCGGAACCGGGAGGATCGGACCACTATACACACTATAACATATATCCCCCATATAACCGATTTATATAAGATAGATATAAGAGGATTTTTGTCATATCTTCCTCAATTTATTACATTGAAGCTTCCAACTTCACCAATGCTTTCGTATATTACACATATTATTGTCTGAAAAAATGGATGAGATCGGTCGTATATATAGCATATATCCCCCACAACCTATTGTTCAGATAAGAAGCTTTTCGCAATTACTGCCCCATTTTAACAGCTAGAGCTAGCTTACGTATAGAGCATTATTTGTTGTCCGAAAAAATTGTATAGATCGGTGGTATATATAGTATATATCTCATACAACCGATTGTTCAGATTAGAAACTTTTCGTAATTTCTGCCCCATTTTAACAGCTAGAAGCTTAAAATTTCACCGAATGCTTACGTATAGAGCATTCATTGTTGTCTGAAAAAATTGTATAGATCGGTAATATATATAGTATATATCTCATACAACCGATTGTTCAGATAAGAAACTTTCCTCATTTTCTGCCCTATTTTAACTTCTAGAAGCTTCAAATTTCACCAAATGCTTACGTATAGAGCATTATTTGTTGTCCGAAAAAATCTTAGAGATCGGTGGTATATATAGTATATATCTCATACAACGGATTGCTCAGATAAGAAACTTTTCGCAATATCTGCCCCATTTTAACAGCTAGAACCTTCAAATTTCACCAAATGCTTACGTATATAGCATATATGATTTTCTGAAGAAATCATAGAGATCGGTGTTATATATATGGTATAATTCATATTAACTTCGTCACGAATCTCAAAATTGTAAGTCCTTAAAGGAAAATAGATAGACCCACCATTAAGTATACCGAAATTATCAGGATGAGGAGCTGAGTTAATTTAGCCACGTCCGTCTGTCCGTCACGTCTGCCAAAATTAAAAGGTGGTCCGTCAAGTGAAGTTGGCGGTGCACCATAAAAATATATGACATTTTTATACTCAGTTGAGCAGAGCTCACAGAGTATATTAAGTTTGATTGGATAACGGTTGGTTGTACATATATAAAGGAATCGAGATAGATATAGACTTCCATATATCAAAATAATCAGGATCGAAAAAAAATTTGATTGAGCCATGTCCGTCCGTTAACACGATAACTTGAGTAAATTTTGAGGTAACTTGATGAAATTTGGTACGTAGGTTCCTGAGCGCTCATCTCAGATCGCTATTTAAAATGAACGATATCGGACTATAACCACGCCCACTTTTTCGATATCGAAAATTTCGTAAAACCGAAAAAGTCCGATAATTCTTTACCAAAGACAGATAAAGGGACGAAACTTGGTAGATGAGTTGAATTTATGACGCAGAATAGAAAATTTGTAAAATTTTGGACAATGGGCGTGGCACCGCCCACTTTTAAAAGAAGGTAATTTATAATTTTTGCAAGCTGTAATTTGTCAATCGTTGAAGATATCATGATGAAATTTGGCAGGGACGTTACTCCTATTACTATATGTACGCCTAATAAAAATTAGCAAAATCGGAGAAGGACCACGCCCACTTTTAAAAAAAAAATTTTTTTAAAGTAAAATTTTAACAAAAAATTTAATATCTTTACAGTATATAAGTAAATTATGTCAACATTCAACTCCAGTAATGACATGGTGCAACAAAATACAAAAATAAAAGAAAATTTCAAAATGGGCGTGGCTCCGCCCTTTTTCTTTTAATTTGTTTAGGATACTTTTAACGCCATAAGTCGAACAAAAATTAACCAATCCTTTTGAAATTTGGTAGGGGCATAGATTTTATGATGTTAACTGTTTTCTGTGAAAACGGGCGAAATCGGTTGATGCCACGCCCAGTTTTTATACACAGTCTTCCGTCTGTCCTTCCGCATGGCTGTTAACACGATAACTTGAGTAAATTTTGAGGTAACTTGATGAAATTTGGTATGTAGGTTCCTGAGCACTCATCTCAGATCACTATTTAAAATGAACAATATCGGACTACAACCACGCCCACTTTTTCGATATCGAAAATTTCGTAAAACCGAAAAAGTGCGATAATTCATTACCAAAGACAGATAAAGCGACGAAACTTGGTAGATGAGTTGAATTTATGACGCAGAATAGAAAATTAGTAAAATTTTGGACAATGGGCGTGGCACCGCCCACTTTTAAAAGAAGGTAATTTAAAACTTTTGCAAGCTGTAATTTGTCAGTCGTTGAAGATATCATGATGAAATTTGGCAGGGACGTTACTCCTATTACTATATGTACGCCTAATAAAAATTAGCAAAATCGGAGAAGGACCACGCCCACTTTAAAAAAATTTTTTTTTTAAATTATGTCAACATTCAACTCCAGTAATGACATGGTGCAACAAAATACAAAAATAAAAGAAAATTTCAAAATGGGCGTGGCTCCGCCCTTTTTCATTTAATTTGTCTAGGATACTTTTAACGCCATAAGTCGAACAAAAATTAACCAATCCTTTTGAAATTTGGTAGGGGAATAGATTTTATGATGTTAACTGTTTTCTGTGAAAACGGGCGAAATCGGTTTATGCCACGCCCAGTTTTTATACACAGTCGTTCGTCTGTCCTTCCGCATAGCCGTTAACACGATAACTTGAGCAAAAATCGACATATCTTTAATGAACTTAGTTCACGTACTTACTTGAACTCACTTTATTTTGGTATGAAAAATGAACGAAATCCGACAATGACCACGCCCACTTTTTCGATATCGAAAATTACGAAAAATGAAAAAAATGCCATAATTCTATACCAAATACGAAAAAAGGGATGAAACATGGTGAGGTAATTGGATTGGTTTATTGACACGAAATATAACTTTAGAAAAAACTTTATAAAATGGTTGTGACACCTACCATATTAAGTAGAAGAAAATGAAAAAGTTCCGCAGGGCGAAATAAAAAACCCTTAAAATCTTGGCAGGTATTACATATATAAATAAATTAGCGGTATCCAACAGATGATGTTCTGTGTCACCCTGGTCCACATTTTGGTCGCGATCTGGAAAACGCCTTCACATATACAACTACCACCACTCCCTTTTAAAACTCTCATTAATACCTTTAATTTGATACCCATATCGTACAAACACATTCTAGAGTCACCCTGGTCCACCTTTATGGCGATATTTCGAAACGGCGTCCACCTATAGAACTAAAGCCCACTCCCTTTTAAAATACTCATTAACACCTTTCTTTTGATGCCCATATTGTACAAACAAATTCTAGGGTCACCCATGGTCCACCTTTATGGCGATATCTCGAAACGGCGTCCACCTATGGAACTAAGAATTACTCCCTTTTAAAATACTCATTAACACCTTTCTTTTGATACCCCTATTGTACAAACAAATTCTAGGGTCACCCCTGGTCCACCTTTATGGCGGTATCTCGAAACGGTCCACCTATGGAACTAAGGATTACTCCCTTTTAAAATACTCATTAACACCTTTCATTTGATACCCATATCGTACAAACGCATTCTAGAGTCAACCCTGATCCACCTTTATGGCTATATCCCTAAATGGCGTCCACCTATAGAACTATGGCCCACTCCCTCATAAAATACTCTTTAACACCTTTCATTTGATACCCATATCGTACAAACGCATTCTAGAGTCACCCCTGGTCCACCTGTATGGCGATATCTCGAAAAGGCGACCACCTATACAACAACCACCACTCCCTTTTAAAACCCTCATTAATACCTTTAATTTGATACCCATATCGTACAAACACATTCTAGAGTCACCCCTGGTCCACCTTTATGGCGATATTTCGAAACGGCGTCCACCTATAGAACTAAGGCCCACTCCCTTTTAAAATACTCATTAACACCATTCGTTTGATGCCCATATTGTACAAACAAATTCTAGGGTCACCCCTGGCCCACCTTTGTGGCGATATCTCGAAACGGCGTCCACCTATGGAACTAAGGATTACTCCCTTTTAAAATACTCATTAACACCTTTCTTTTGATACCCATATTGTACAAACAAATTCTAGGGTCACCCCTGGTCCACCTTTATGGCGATATCTCGAAACTGCGTCCACCTATGGAACTAAGGATAACTCCCTTTTAAAATACTCATTAACACCTTTCATTTGATACCCATATCGTACAAACGCATTCTAGAGTCACCCCTGGTCCACCTTTATGGCGATATCTCGAAAAGGCGACCACCTATACAACTACCACCTCTCCCTTTTAAAACCCTCATTAATACCTTTAATTTGATACCCATATCGTACAAACAAATTCTAGGGTCACACCTGGTCCACCTTTATGGCGATATCTCGAAACGGTGTCCACCTCTGGACCTAAGCATCACTCCCTTTTAAAATACTCATTAACACCTTTCTTTTGATACCCATATTGTACAAACAAATTCTAGGGTCACCCCTGGTCCACCTTTATGGCGATATCTCGAAACGGCGTCCACCTATGGAACTAAGGATTACTCCCTTTTAAAATACTCATTAACATCTTTCGTTTGATACCCATATTGTACAAACGCATTCTAGGGTCACACCTGGTCCACCTTTATGGCGATATCTCGAAACGGCGTCCACCTGTGGAACTAAGCATCACTCCCTTTTAAAATACTCATTAACACCTTTCTTTTGATACCCATATTGTACAAACAAATTCTAGGGTCACCCCTGGTCCACCTTTATGGCGATATCTCGAAACGGCGTCCACCTATGGAACTAAGGATTACTCCCTTTTAAAATACTCATTAACATCTTTCGTTTGATACCCATATTGTACAAACGCATTCTAGGGTCACACCTGGTCCACCTTTATGGCGATATCTCGAAACGGCGTCCACCTGTGGAACTAAGCATCACTCCCTTTTAAAATACTCATTAACACCTTTCTTTTGATACCCATATCGCCAGGGCCTCGGCTGTTAATAAAACAGGATTCGCCACGGATAGGCGAGGTTGACAATTGGGTTTGGAGAAGCCATATATTGCGCTGGCAGCCTGAAAAGGTTGCGCTACACAACCCCTTGAATCTGGTATTTTAGTCGCCTCTTACGACAGGCATACCTACCGCGGGTATATTCTAACCCCCTAACCCGCTGGGGGCTCGACATGTTCTTCTGGCGATGTGGAAGCGAAGAGAACGTCGCCAAGATATGGGAATACAAAAGATAACCCTTTGACGGGTTCGCCGATTACCAAGGCAGTCGGTTCTATGTACCGGAGCGGGATTTTTCCCGACCAAGGACTGTCATTTCAGTGTAACCCCATTTAATTTGTTGCGTCCCTCCCACAAATTGTCATCCTCCCAGCAGCCCCTTGCAGCGGAACTGCTCCATATTATCTTGCTCCGGGAAGGTATCGAACCCAATCCGAGTCCGTCTCCTGACCCCGGTCCTGAGAAATGGTTTTGCTGCATTTGCTGGAAAAAAACCTTTTTAGGACGGTCATACTCTGTTCAGTGTGTCTCGTGTAAGGGATGGTTGCATCGGACAGGTTGTTCTGGGTTAGATCCCAAAACCAGACGTACACGTAACTTCTATAAATCTTTTATGGCTCCTTGCTGTTCACGCTCTAGGGCGTCCCGTAGTCTACGCTTTAGCGCCCCCACTACCTTCTAGCAGCCCCGCTGCCCAGCAAGCCACAACAGATACCCGCTGCTGCCCTGTTGTTGTTGTTGTTGTGCTGCTGCCCTCTTTTCCGGCAGTAATTGTGTAGGTCAGGGAAATAGACTCTTAGTCCCTACCTCCCTTTGCACCGTTTGCCAGCACAGCATATATGTTTGCGACATCCGCCCAATGCGGCAACCCCTGTTGTTGTTGTTGTAGCAGTGCTTCGCCCCACCTAACAGCCGCGACCGATCACAGATTGTCATCAATATCATAGACTTAATAAACATATAATAATAATAATAATAAAGAGATGGTTGGTGTCATGTGGGGACATATTGCAAGCGGGGCATACATTTTGTATGTCGGGGTAGATTCTGGATAGGTAAGAGTTTAACCTGTTACAGTATCCAGAACGAAGTTGAGCCAGAGTGACACGCGTTTCCCTGGGGAGTATGCGTTTCTCTTCCGCGAGTTTTGGATACTTTTCTTTGAGTACTGGATTCACCGGGCAATTCCCGGCATAAAGGTCCGACGCCTGTTTGTGGAGTTCACCAAGGACCTGCTTGTGTTTTTTCGCTTGTTGTTGTTGTTGTAGCAATGCTCGCCCCACCTAATAGCCGCGACCGATCACAAATTGTCATCAATATCCTCTAACGGGAGTCCAGGGAAACTTGCCGTTTCAACAGGGGTGGACCATAAGGAAAGGGGTGTTAGAGGCGTTGGTTCCACATTACAATTAAAGAGATGGTTGGTGTCATGTGGGGACACATTGCAAGCAGGGCATACATTTTGTATGTCGGGGTTAATTCTGGATAGGTAAGAGTTTAACCTGTTACAGTATCCAGAACGAAGTTGAGCAAGAGTGACACGCGTTTCCCTGGGGAGTATGCGTTCCTCTTCTGCGAGTTCTGGATATTTTTCTTCAAGTACTGTATTCACCGGGCAATTCCCGACATAAAGGTCCGACGCCTGTCTATGGAGTTCACCAAGGACCTGCTTGTGTTTTTCCGCTTCATACGGCTGGGTTCTCAGGTGCCGTATTTCCTCAAAATGCTTACGGAGATGACTCCTTAGGCCCCTAGGCGGTGCTGGTTCGTCAATCGGATGTCTGTTGGGATGCCCAGGTTTCTGGGTATTCAACAGAAACTGTTTGGTCAGCATCTCATTTCTCTCCCTGATGGGGAGTATTCTCGCCTCATTATGCAGATGGTGTTCTGGGGACATAAGAAGACAGCCCGTGGCGATTCTGAGAGCAGTATTTTGGCAGGCCTGTAGTTTCTTCCAGTGGGTGGTTTTTAGGCTTGGCGACCATATGGGTGACGCGTAGCACGTAATCGGCTGGCTAATTGCTTTGTATGTGGTCAAGAGCGTTTCTTTATCTTTTCCCCAGGTACTGCCAGCAAGGGATTTGAGGATTTTATTACGGCTCTGAATTCTTGGAACAATTGCCGTTGCGTGCGCACCAAAATGTAGATCCTGATCAAACGTCACACCCAAGATTTTGGGGTGTAGGACAGTCGGTAGCGTAGTGCCATCGACGTGGATGTTCAATATGGTCGACATTTGGGGCGTCCATGTTGTAAATAAGGTCGCGGAAGATTTAGTCGGTGACAATGCCAGGTTTCGCGAGGCGAAAAAACTGGAGAGATCAGGGAGATAGCCGTTTATTTCATTGCATAGCTCATCGATCTTTGGGCCTGGGCCTGTGGCCATTATTGTGCAGTCATCGGCATAGGAAACGATTGTGACTCCTTCCGGTGGTGAAGGTAGCTTAGATATGTAGAAATTAAACAAAAGCGGGGATAGGACACCACCCTGTGGCACCCCTTGTTTAATTCTCCTTTGTTTTGATGTTTCGTTTCTGAATTGCACCGATGCCTGCTGACCACCCAGATAATTTGCGGTCCACCTTTTAAGACATGGGGGAAGAGTAGACCCTTCCAGGTCTTGCAGTAACGAGCCATGGTTGACCGTATCAAAAGCTTTTGATAGGTCTAACGCTACGAGTACTGTTCTATGGTGGGGATATTGATTGAAACCGCAATTTATCTGGGTGCTAATGACATTTAGCGCGCAGGTAGTGCTATGGAGTTTTCTGAAGCCATGGTGATGAGGGGCTAGCTGCAAATGTGCTTGGAAATAAGGGAGCAAAATGGCTTCAAGCGTCTTTGCCACTGGCGATAGGAGAGATATCGGACGATATGACTCACCTACGTTAGCTGGTTTCCCAGGCTTTAGTAGCGGGACCACCTTGACCATTTTCCATTTCTCGGGTATGACAAAGGTAGAAAGAGACAGGTTGAAGACATGCGCTAAATATTTGAAACCCTCTTTCCCTAGGTTTTTAAGCATCGGCATGGCTATGCCGTCTGGGCCCACTGCTTTGGATGGTTTAGCGCGACCAATGGCGTCCTCAACCTCTCTAGCGGTGATGGTAATTGGTGACGCACTGAGTTTGTGTTTATGTGCGTGTCTATTGGCTCTCCGTCTACCGACCGTAGGATGCATTATATATTGTCGGCAGAAAGCGCTCGCGCATTTTTTCGAATCCGACAGCACCTTATCGCCAAAGGCGATGGAAACTTTGTCTTTGTGCTTAGTCGGATTCGATAGGGACTTTACGGTGGACCAAAGTTTACCTATACCGGTAGAGAGGTTACAACCTCTTAGGTGCTCTTCCCATTTCGCCCGCTTGTGTTCGTCCACAAGCAATCTGATGCGTTGGTTTATATCCCTTATTTGGGGGTCGCCTGGATCAAGCTGTCTTATAAGGTCGCGTTCCCTCGCTAAGCTCGCGGCCTCCGCCGGGAAGTGGGGCCGGATTTCGGGAATTCTCCCGGCGGGAATGAAATGTGCCAAGGCGGATTCAATGACCTTACGGAAGGCACGCTCCCCTTGTCGACCGTAGGATGCATTATATATTGTCGGCAGAAAGCGCTCGCGCATTTTTTCGAATCCGACAGCACCTTATCGCCAAAGGCGATGGAAACTTTGTCTTTGTGCTTAGTCGGATTCGATAGGGACTTTACGGTGGACCAAAGTTTACCTATACCGGTAGAGGTTACAACCTCTTAGGTGCTCTTCCCATTTCGCCCGCTTGTGTTCGTCCACAAGCAATCTGATGCGTTGGTTTATATCCCTTATTTGGGGGTCGCCTGGATCAAGCTGTCTTATAAGGTCGCGTTCCCTCGCTAAGCTCGCGGCCTCCGCCGGGAAGTGGGGCCGGATTTCGGGAATTCTCCCGGCGGGAATGAAATGTGCCGAGGCGGATTCAATGACCTTACGGAAGGCACGCTCCCCTTGGCGGGCATCAGTCGGGATAGGGAGGGCAGCAAAGCTGCTGTCTGTTGCAGATTTATATTCTTCCCACTTTCCTTTTTTGAAGTTTATGAAAGTGCGTTTTTCGGTGACAATGAAGTCGGCGGTACGCTCGAACGAAATAAGTATGGTGGTCGGATGCCAATGTTACCATCGGCTGCCAGTTGACGCAGTTTACGAGTTCTGCGCTCACGATTGAGATATCTGGCGAGCTATGACAACTTCCTACCATACGTGTGGGGGCGTCTCCGTTTATTGTGCAGAACGTCGTTTCGTCTATTTGATCCGCCAACATCTCACCCCTACTGTCCGCCCGCAAGTTTGAATGCCATAGGTCGTGATGGGCATTGAAATCGCCTAAGATAATGCGATTGTTGCCAGTGAGTAAGGCCTCGATATTAGGGCGGTATCCACTGGGGCAACAGGTGACAGGAGGGATGTAGATGTTGATGATAGGCCTTGACGTTCTAAGATATTGTCACTGCGGTCGATGCCAGGATCAAATATATGATATTGCACAGAGTGGTGTATAATAAACGCGAGGCCGCCTCCATTTCCGCTCTCGCGGTCTTTCCTGTGGACATTATAACCAGAGCAGGTCTGCAATGCAGATCTTGCTGTGAGTTTAGTCTCTTGAATCGCAGCAATGCGGATGTTGTGCCGCTTCATGAAATCGACTATCTCCGTAATCTTCCCAGTTAGTCCATTACAGTTGAACTGCAGAATTCTGAAGTGCATGAGGGGTGACGCCGCCACTCTAGGGGTAAGTGAGGGGTGACTACGCCTAGGTTGTGGAAGGCCAGGACGCAATTGCTGTTGTGGCCTTGGGACTGGGCGCCCTTGGGCAAGCATTGGGGTACCCGGATGATTTCGGTTTGCGACCTGGCAACATGGCGCGATGAAACCCGTCGAGGGGTTGCCGTCGCGGAGACCAGAACATCTAGGAAAGTGGCACCACCCAAGGCAGGAGCTGCATTGAGCGGATGTCGCAAACCTATATATTCTGTGCTGGCAGACGGTGCAAACGGAGGCAGGGACTAAGAGTCTGTTTCCCTGACCTGCACGATTGCTGCCAGAAAAGAGGGGGGGAGAAGAAGACGGGGGCAGGGGCTGATGCTCAGCATTGCTACCAGCTCTACTACGAAGGTAGTAGTTATGAGTGGTATCAGCTGTTTGAGTTGTTGGCGCCGTGGGGCGCGAGCAGCAGCGGGTACTTGTTGTGGCTTGCTGAGCAGCGAAGCTGCTGGAAGGTAGTGGGGATACGCTTAGGCGTAGGGACGCCCTTGGGCGTGAGCAGCAAGGAGCCACAAAAGATTTATAAATGTTACGTGGACGTCGGGTTTTGGGATCAATCCCAGAACCTGTCCGATGCAACCATCCCTTGCACGAGACACACTGAACAGAGTATGACCGTCCTAAAAAGATTCTTTTCTGGCAAATGCAGCAAAACCATTTCTCAGGACCGGGGTCAGGAGACGGACCCGGATTGGGTTCGATACCTTCTCGGAGTAAGAGAATATGTAGCAGTCCTGCTGCAAGGAGCTGCTGGGAGGATGACAATTTGTGGGAGGGACGAAACAAATTAAATGGGGTCACACTGAAATGACAGTCCTTGGTCGGGAAAAATCCCGAGTCGCTCTGGTACATAGAACCGACTGCCTTGGGATGCGCCCAGCACAATATCTACATATATAGTTTGCGACAAATCAACCGGCACACTACGACCGTACGTGCCCAAATTTTACGGCAGAAAATATTTAATGGCAGTCACGGTTTAGGTGCAAGACCAACTACTAAGTTGATGCAAAAAGCAATGTATGGAACAAAATGGGAAGCGACATTGGCAGTTGGGTGCGCAGTGGCCCGGCTTGTGAAAGATGTAAAATCTCGCTACACACGAAAGCGGAGCTAGAACAGTTCGCATTTCTACGAGGAAGATTCGAGCATGTTAACATGGACAAAGTAGGTCCGGTCGAGGCACTTAACCTGTCAGAAGCTTTCGACAGTCAGCCACGGCACCCTGATACAATACATAGAAGGCTCACACCTTCTCCCTTGTCTAAAAAGATGGGTTGCAAATTATCTGAATGGTCGCCAAGCTTCGGTTTAATTTAGGAACGAAATCTCAAAACCTAGGAAAATTAAACTCCCTTCCCCACCAGAAGGCGTTACAATGCCTATGCCGACGGCTGCACGATTATGTAACAGGACCTGCCTTTCAATTGATGAATTAGTTCCTAAAATAAACAGCTATCTCCTCGATCTTTCCAGTTTGCTTCTGTTTACGACGTGGGAGGAAGAGATGTTGCAAAAAATTTGCCGGCCGCTTATGAGCTACGCGTCACCAGTTTGGTTTTCTGGTCTTAAAAACGCATACTAGAAAAGGCTGCAGGCCTGCCAAAATGCTTAAATCAGAACTGCCACGTGATGTCTCCTTATGACATGCATTATCGTACCCTTGCAGAAGAAGAAAGCACACTGGCCTGAAGGTTTAATGTGGCATCAACCTAAATGTGGAATCAACCTCGACATACTAATGTATGTATTTCCCTATGGTCCACCCCTGTTGAAACATCCAGTTTCCTTAGGCTTCTGCTGGCAGACATACTGGAAAATTGAAAAATTCGAAAACAAAAATTAAATTGTTTCTGATTTATCTTTTTACACTGTACTGCTTTTTTGCGAAGGATGGCGATATTGCCCATTGCTGATTTGTCGAGCGTTTTGGAAAGGTTAGGCACTACAGGCCAATTTATTCATATACATATCTAGCAGGCGACCCCAAGTTCCTCATGGAGCTAGGGGGTGGGGACAAAATTAAGTAAAAGGTTCAAGGTGTTCATTAAAAAAAAAACGAAAAACGGGATATCACATAAGTTTTTTTTTTTTTAATTTTTTTTTTTGAAACCTGTAGCGAAACCGAAACGTGGATAATAAGTTTGGTAACATTTTACAAGGCGATCCACCACCTAATTTTTAACAAGAAATTACCAACGGTGATATCAAAAGATGCCTTCCGACCTCCGTTTTTAGAATCGGAAAGCGAATATTTGAACTTTTTTTGTCAAAAAATATAAGCAAACAATCGGTTCAAATTTTCAGGTGGTTGTTGTATTTTGCCAGGTTTGTTGTAGACACACACACTAATGCAGAAAGGTGCTCTGGGTGCATTTAGTTTTGATCGCTAAACTGGTGTTGGACCCACCAAGGGTTTTTTTTCTTTAAATCGCAGCCAAAGGCCGCCAACGCAGAAAAGTGTTCTGTGCAAAAAAAAATATGAATCGGGTCCATATTTAGGACCCTCTCAGTCTTTGTGAATTACAGTAACGGTATGTATTAATTGTTCTTACCTTAGGCAAATCACGAATATGATTCGCATCCAAGAATAACTCCTCTAATGTACGCGAATAACGTAGAATATCTTCTGGAACACTTGGTAGTGAACAATGCCGTTTGTCGACGAATTCAACTTGGCGATTACAGCCTTTGAATATTGGAATGCACTTAAACATGACGGCGATTTACGACATAAGTTGCAACAAATGCGGTTATAGAACTAAACAAAACAAAAGGCAAACACCTCAATTCATCAATCTCGATTACACTTTTTGAAATCGCACTCTTCTTATTTGAATTAATATGTATACATATATTTTTGCAGATTTTTTTTTTAAGTTTGCACTTTTTGAACGTACATATATATTTAAAAATACCGTTTTGATTACAAAATATAGTAAAGAGGAATTGCGAGGACACGGCGCATTGCAACACGTTACAAGTACTTAGACGTAGAACCAACGGTTAGATTTACGAAGATGAAACCCTTTGTGTTGAACTTTGTAGGAAAAATAGCAATATTTCGTATCTGAAAAAAAGAGAAAACTAAATATTTAACGCCTGAATTAGTAAAAACGTTGTAAGTTATAGCTTACTACAAGATTTGGGCTGGTAAATATGTAGGGTTAATAAAAAAAAAGAGTAAAATAAGTGTAAGTCTGTGATATCAATTCATGGCCGCCCTAGGGTTGGCATACATTAAGGGTACAATTGGTTTTATTCGGGTAAAAATCTAGAATAGGGATCGACTGCTAATACGCTTTCAAAAATATCGGGATAGGGGTCAAGCGACGCGTCTTGGCATCAGTATTAATAATCCGAAGGCGGAAAATAAAAATGTTAACTCGATTAAAAGAAATTAACGAAAAACCGAAAAAAGACTCTGGGTCCCTCCGAAACCGGGGCCCATAGTATTTTTGCACAGAACAGATTTCTGAGTTGGCGGTCTTCGGCCGCTCTAATATAAAATTATCCTGGTCGGTCTATCAATGGGGTGGGATCCAAATTACATCCGTGCAAAATACCTTTGTGCACAAATTTTTTTCAGTGCACAACAACATTGCAACAACCACATAAAAATTGCCAACTTCAACAGCAAATATCTCCGGACAGAGATAATATTGTTCTTTTCCACCTTCGGATTATTGTTGTCGAAGTCAATACGCGTCTTTTGACACTTATTGTTGTTGTTGTTGTTGTAGCGATAAGGACACTCCCCGAAGTCCTAGGGGAGTGTTATCGTTGTTGACGGTCCTTTGCCGGATGCAGATCCGGTACGTTCCGGTAACAAGCACCATAATAGTACTAGCACGACCATCTCGGGAACGATTTGGTATGACCACCTGAAACCTTCTAGGCCATACCGCCCTTCCACCCCCTAGATCCATCAGGAGTTCGGGGTCGCCAGAGCCTCGGCTGTTAATGGAACGCCACGGGTAGGTGAGGTTGAAAATTGGGTTGGATAAGCTATACCCCCATCGGGTTAGGGGGTTAGAATATATCCGCAGCAGGTATGCCAGTAGTAAGAGGCGACTAAAATACCAAATAGATTCAAAGGGTTGGGTAGCGCAATCCTTTCGGGTTGCCAGCGCAATATATAGCTTCTCCAAACCCAATTGTTAATCTCACCTAACCGTGGCGAATCCTGTTACATTAACAACCGAGGCCCTGGCGACCCCGAACTCCTCAAGGCCTTCGGGGAGTGTTTTTATCGTTACAACAACAACAACAACAACAGCCTATTCCTGGACCCTTAATGTATAGTCTACCCCCGTTGTTGTTGTTGTTGTTGTAGCAGTGCTTCGCCCCACCTAACAGACGCGACCGATCACAAACTGTCATCAATATCCTCTAACGGGAGTCCAAGGAAACTTGCTGTTTCAACAGGGGTGGACCATAGGGAAAGGGGTGTTAGAGGCGTTGGTTCCACATTACAATTAAAGAGATGGTTGGTGTCATGTGGGGACACATTGCAGGCGGGGCATACATTTTGTATGTCGGGGTTGATTCTGGATAGGTAAGAGTTTAACCTGTTACAGTATCCAGAACGAAGTTGAGCCAGAGTGACACGCGTTTCCCTGGGGAGTATGCGTTCCTCTTCCGCAAGTTTTGGATACTTTACTTTGAGTACTGGGTTCACCGGGCAATTCCCGGCATAAAGGTCCGACGCCTGTTTGTGGAGTTCACCAAGGACCTGCTTGTGTTTTTTCGCTTCATACGGCTGTGTTCTCAGATGCCGTATTTCCTCAAAATGCTTACGGAGATGACTCCTTAAGCCCCTAGGTGGTGCTGGCTCGTCAATCAGATGTCTGTTGGGATGCCCAGGTTTCTGGGTATTCAACAGGAACTGTTTGGTCAGCATCTCGTTTCTTTCCCTGATGGGGAGTAATCTCGCCTCATTATGTAGATGGTGTTCTGGGGACATAAGAAGACAGCCCGTGGCAATTCTGAGAGCAGTATTTTGGCAGGCCTGTAGCTTCTTCCAGTGGGTAATTTTTAGGCTTGGCGACCATATGGGTGACGCGTAGCACGTAATCGGCTGGCTAATTGCTTTGTATGTAGTCATGAGCGTTTCTTTATCTTTTCCCCAGGTACTTCCGGCAAGGGATTTGAGGATTTTGTTACGGCTCTGAATTCTCGGAACAATTGCGGCTGCGTGCTCACCAAAATGTAGATCCTGATCAAACGTCACACCCAAGATTTTGGGGTGTAGGACAGTCGGTAGCGTAGAGCCATCGACGTGGATGTTCAAAATGGTCGACATTTGGGACGTCCATGTTGTAAATAAGGTCGCGGAAGATTTAGTCGGTGATAATGCCAGGTTTCGCGAGGCGAAAAAACTGGAGAGATCAGGGAGGTAGCCGTTTATTTTATTGCATAGCTCATCGATCTGTGGGCCTGGGCCTGTGGCCATTACTGTGCAGTCATCGGCGTAGGAAACGATTGTGACTCCTTCCGGTGGTGAAGGTAGCTTAGATATGTAGAAATTAAACAAAAGTGGGGATAAGACACCACCCTGTGGCACCCCTTGTTTAATTCTCCTTGGCTTTGATGTTTCGTTTCTAAATAGCACCGATGCCTGCCGACCACCCAGATAATTTGCGGTCCACCTTTTAAGACATGGGGGAAGGGTAGACCCTTCCAGGTCTTGCAGTAACGAGCCGTGGTTGACCGTATCAAAAGCTTTTGATAGGTCTAGCGCTACGAGTACTGTTCTATGGTGGGGGTTTTGATTTAAACCGCAATTTATCTGGGTGCTAATGGCATTTAGCGCGGAGGTAGTGCTATGGAGTTTTCTGAAGCCATGCTGATGGGAGGCTAGTTGCAAATTTGCTTGGAAATAAGGGAGCAAAATGGCTTCGAGCGTCTTTGCTACTGGCGATAGGAGAGATATCGGACGATACGACTCTCCTATGTTAGCTGGTTTACCAGGCTTTAGTAGCGGGACCACCTTGGCCATTCTCCATTTCTCGGGTATGACAAAGGTGGAAAGAGACAGGTTGAAGACCTGCGCTAAATATTTGAAACCCTCTTTCCCTAGGCTTTTAAGCATCGGCATGGCTATGCCGTCTGGGCCCACTGCTTTGGATGGTTTAGCGCGACCAATGGCGTCCTCAACCTCTTTAGCGGTGATGGTGATTGGTGACGCGCTGAATTTGTGTTTATGTGCGTGTCTGTTGGCCCTCCGTCTAACTTTGTCGACCGTAGAATGCATTATATATTGTCGGCAGAAAGCGCTCGCGCATTTTTTCGCATCCGACAGCACTTTGTCGCCAAAGGCGATGGAAACTTTGTCTTTGTGCTTAGTCGGATTCGATAGGGACTTTACGGTGGACCAAAGTTTGCCCACACCGGTAGAGAGGTTACAACCTCTAAGGTGCTCCTCCCATTTCGCCCGCTTGTGTTCATCCACAAGCAATCTGATGCGTTGGTTTATATCCCTTATTTGGGGGTCGCCTGGATCAAGCTGCCTTATAAGGTCACGTTCTCTCGCTAAGTTTGCGGCCTCCGCCGGGAAGTGGGGCCGGATTTCGGGAATTCTCCCGGCGGGAATGAAATGTGCCAAGGCGGATTCAATGACCTTACGGAAGGCACGCTCCCCTTGTCGACCGTAGGATGCATTATATATTGTCGGCAGAAAGCGCTCGCGCATTTTTTCGAATCCGACAGCACCTTATCGCCAAAGGCGATGGAAACTTTGTCTTTGTGCTTAGTCGGATTCGATAGGGACTTTACGGTGGACCAAAGTTTGCCCACACCGGTAGAGAGGTTACAACCTCTAAGGTGCTCCTCCCATTTCGCCCGCTTGTGTTCATCCACAAGCAATCTGATGCGTTGGTTTATATCCCTTATTTGGGGGTCGCCTGGATCAAGCTGCCTTATAAGGTCACGTTCTCTCGCTAAGTTTGCGGCCTCCGCCGGGAAGTGGGGCCGGATTTCGGGAATTCTCCCGGCGGGAATGAAACGTGCCGAGGCGGATTCAATGACCTTGCGGAAGGCACGCTCCCCTTGGCGGGCATCAGTCGGGATAGGGAGGGCAGCAAAGAGGTTGTCTGTAAAGGATTTATATTCTCCCCACTTTCCTTTTTTAAAGTTTATGAAAGTGCGTTTTTCGGTGACGATGAAGTCGGCGGTACGCTCGAGCGAAACAAGTATAGGCAGGTGGTCGGATGCCAATGATACCATCGGCTGCCAGTTGACGCAGTTTACGAGTTCTGCGCTCACGATTGAGATATCTGGCGAACTGTGACAGCTTCCTACCATACGTGTGGGGGCGTCTCCGTTTATTGTGCAGAACGTCGTTTCTTCTATTTGATCCGCCAACATCTCGCCCCTACTGTCCGCCCGCAAATTTGAATGCCATAAATCATGATGGGCATTGAAGTCGCCTAAAATAATACGATTGTTTCCAGTGAGTAAGGCTCTAATATTAGGGTGGTATCCACCGGGGCAACAGGTGGCAGGGGGGATGTAGATGTTGATGATTTCTAGGTTTGCATCGCCTGACCGGACAGATAGGCCTTGACGTTCTAAGACGTTGTCCCTGCGGTCGATGCCAGGATCAAATATGTGATATTGCACAGAGTGGTGTATTATAAACGCGAGGCCGCCTCCATTTCCGCTCTCGCGATCATTTCTGTGGACATTATACCCAGAGCAGGTCTGCAATGCAGATCGTGCTGTGAGTTTAGTCTCTTGAATCGCAGCAATGCGGATGTTGTGCCGCTTCATGAAATTGACTATCTCCGTAATCTTCCCAGTTAGGCCATTACAGTTTAACTGCAGAATTCTGAAGTGCATGAGGGGAGACGTCGCCACTCTGGGGGTAAGTGACGGGTGACTACGCCTGGGTTGAGGAAGGCCAGGACGCAATTGCTGTTGTGGCCCTGGGACTGGGCGTCCTTGGGCAAGCATTGGGGTACCCGGATGATTTGGGTTTGCGACCTGGCAACATGGCGCGATGAAACCCGTCGAGGGGTTGCCGTCGCGGAGACCTGAACATCTAGGAAAGTGGCACCACCCGAGGCAGGAGCTGCATTGGGCGGATGTCGCAAACATATATATTCTGTGCTGGCAAACGGTGCGAACGGAGGTAGGGACTAAGAGTCTGTTTCCCTGACCTACACGATTGCTGCCGAAAAAGAGGGGGGGAGAAGACGGGGGCAGGGGCTGTTGCTCAGCATTGCTTCCGACTCTACTACGAAGATTGTAGTTATGAGTGGTAGCAGCTGTTTGAGTTGTTGGCGCCGTAAGGCGCGAGCAGCAGCGGGTACTTGTTGTGCCTTGCTGAGCAGCGGGGCTGCTGGAAGGTAATGGGGGGGGCGCTTAGACGTAGACTACGGGACGCCCTTGGGCGTGAACAGCAAGGAGCCACAAAAGATTTATAAAAGTTACGTGGACGTCGGGTTTTGGGATCAAGCCCAGAACAACCTGTCCGATGCAACCATCCCTTACACGAGACACACTGAACAGAGTATGACCGTCCTAAAAAGATTCTTTTCCGGCAGATGCAGCAAAACCATTTCTCAGGACCGAGGTCAGGAGACGGACCCGGATTGGATTCGATACCTTCCCGGAGCAAGAGAATATGGAGCAGTCCTGCTGCAAGGAGCTGCTGGGAGGATGACAATTTGTGGGAGGGACGAAACAAATTAAATGGGGTTACACTGAAATGACAGTCCTTGGTCGGGAAAAATCCCGAGTCGCTCCGGTACATAGAACCGACTGCCTTGGGAAGCGAGTCGGTCTACCCCCGTCCTTTCTGTTGTTGTTGTTGTTATTGTTGTAGTGATTAGGTTACTCCCCGAAGGCTTTGGGGAGTGTTATCGATGTGATGGTGCTTTGTCGGATACAGATCCGATACGCTCCGGTAACACAGCACCATTAAGGTGCTGGCCCGACCATCTCAGGAACGATTTATATGGCCACATTAAACCTTCAGGCCATCCCTCCCTCCCCACCTCCAAGTTCCATGAGGAGCTTGGGGTCGCCAGAGCCTCGTCTGTTAGTGAAACGGGATTCGCCGCTCGAAGGTGAGGTTGACAATTGGGTTGGAGAAGCTATATATTGCGCTACACAACCCCTTGAATCCCTTTCTAGATATATTTCTTATTTTCATATAAGGTTTTCGACACGAAATCTTAAGTAAGTTTCTGACGATTGGCAATAAGAGAAATTGTATTATACAAGGGATTGATTACCGCAACACAAAGCTTTATAGATTCAGAGCTTCCGCAGCCCAATGGTCAACCTGACACACGCGACGGCAATCCTTTTCCATATATTAATGTATCATAAACCTATTTAGCAGGCGAAGCTATGAGGTGGGGCGGGATGGCCTAGAAGGTTTAATGTGGTCATATAAATTGTTCCCGATATGGTCGGGCAAGTACTTAAATGGTGCTTGTTACCAGAACGTACCGGATCCATATCCGGCAAAGGACCAACAACATCGAAACACTCCCTAAAACCTTCGGGGAGTGTCTTTATTATTAATACAACAACAACAGATACTGTATTCCTTTTTTTTCAGAGGGCTACTTTAATATAAAACGTTTGAGCACATCGACATCCATTTGTTGCTTCAGCTGTTTCATCTGATAGAACATTTAGTAGTTGTTCCAAAACAAAGGTGAGAAAATGAAATCGTACTCGCACAAGTAGAAAAGATGAAGCAATAACTAATAACAATGGAAGAAGATACGATAAAATAGACACGAATACAATGAAAGTTAAGGCAGTGGGAGCGTAAAACATTAAAGGTTGCAAATATCCACATTAACTCGGCTCTGAATATAGACACACTGTGAGTATTTGTTGGCACATACAAACATAACCATACACATCTGCATGCATCCGTAGATACATACGAACATATGTGCGTACATGATGCTCACCTAAACTAGTTTTCCAGCAAGATAGGTTGTACATTAATCTATTATGCGTAAAACTTTAAAATACACTACTTCTACGAGCGTACAATTTGGTGCGCGACACACCCTAATTGTTCAGAACATGACGCATTAAATAATTCTAATAAGTTGACCGTATATTTTAGTAGAGGAACGCCGATGCATATCAATAATGAGTACATAATTCATCGGGAATGACTTAAGCTATGCATAATTGTGGCTATCAGGTATGGTAACTAAATGGAGTAGAATCTTTAATGATAATATATTTATGAAAGTATTGAAATTACTCACCATAACATGCCACGGAACACACGGATATACCAGCTTTGTTTCCACGTTACCACTATTTATTTTGATGGGAGCAGAAGACGCACAATCGCCAAGTACTACTCCACGGCAGCAAGTTAGCAACAACACCTTTATACACTTAACCAGTTTCTAATTATTTTATTTTTCTTCCTTTTTATTATCTTTTACACTTTTTCGTTTTCGCTGTTGCCGTCACTTTAGCCACCACCTATTTTGAATTTCTGTAAGGTAGATATGAACTTTCTGAAATATCAATCTTCATTCTTTTTGCAAAAGCAAAACTTAACTTTTCATATAATGCTATCTTAATAGAAAAATGTACAAGTAAATTTCAAATTACTGCAAAATAACACAAAACGGAAGCGCACGGTTACAATTTTTTTCATTTCTTATGACAGCATAAAGTTACAACAAAAACATTCACCCGAACGACATGCGAAACAGAACTCAACTAGCAAAGACAAAAGTTAGACAGACGTAAATCCATAGCCATGATTTCCATGGCGCAACGATACAAGGTGTCAGCATGAAACAGGTGATTATACGTTTTTTTATTTGATTTGATACATCAACATCAGGCGCAGTACGATTTTGACATTTGTCCATCGAATTTACAAAAATAAAGTACATGGAATTTTTGTTTATGTTCGACGAAATATGAAACATTAGTTTTGGTATCTAGGAGGATTTCTCTACCAACTTTTATTTGTATTTATTATCTAAGTGCGGTTCACTAATGACATTTGACCTAAATCAATCATTACCTACTTTGTTTTCATCTTAAATAACACATTTTTCTTACCTATGTATGTACAAGACATCTGTTAGGTTATTTTTCGATTTCTCTTTAGGGCATTTTTCGTTAAATCTTAACACGGATTGCTGTTGGCAGCGTTCACTAGTGGCCGAGATATGTGAATGCGCCACACGGAGCCCCGCAATTTCGTCAACGTGTTGACGGACAGCGCTTTCAGATTACAACACGTTCCTGACGTGAATAGCGTTGTTTACTATATAGTTTGGAAGCTTAAATAGAGCTTATGTTTCGAATAGAGTGGAAGGCAGTGGACTAGGCAGTCAAATGTCATATAATGAAGGAATTGATGTTTGGAGTTTTTTCAAAATTTGCCCGAAATCCTGAATCACAAAAGGGAGTGAAGTTAACTACGAAAATGAAAAAATGTAGTAGGTTTTGCTCCTTTTTTAGCAGGAGATTTTCATTTTAAAAATGTAATATACAAACCAATGTTCATTCCATTACTATTTTATTTATTTATTTATTTATTTATTTATTCAGTCTATAAAGATACAGGTCTTACAGACTGCCAATAATGGTAGATACAAAAAATATTAACACAAAGATAACAAAATATACATGTAAATATATAGTTTACAAAAAGATAATAAGTTCTTATAACAAACAATTTAAAAGCAATTAAATAGCTGACTTTAAAATATTTATAAAAGCGTCCCTACCCATAGAAAAATCAAGCTCAATAGAAGATGAAATCTTATTGAATTCGTTCAGGGCACGTGCAATTGGCGCATTCCTTCCATAATTGGTTCTAATATTGATACCATAAAACGGGCAAACATTACGAAGATCCCTCCTTGGAACATTAAAATTAATTTCCACAAGAAGGTCAGCGCAGTCTACATCTCCGTGGATAATGCCAAACAAGAAAGTCAAGGAGAGAATATATCTCCTGGCTTCCAGGGATTTAAGATTCAAAAGAAGTAAACGAGCAGTATATGGAGGAAGAGGGTATGTAAACTTTAATGACCGTAAAGCATACTTAAGAAAAACTTTTTGAACTCGCTCAAGCCTGTTGATTGAGAATTGTTGGAAAGGTCTCCAAATGATGGTAGCATACTCAAGATGAGAACGCACGAATGAGGAGTAGAGTACTTTTAAAGTATACGGGTCAGAAAACTCCGAACTATTACGCCGAATGAAGCCTAGCATAGCATAGGCCTTGGCAACGATGCAATCAATATGGTTCACGAACATAAATTTTGTATCAAATACAACCCCAAGATCTTTGATTTTTTCAACAGTCTGCAACGTACTGTTAGCGATACTAAACGAACTGTTGAGATTTGAACGAGATTTTGAGTAGGTTACGTGGAAGCATTTATTTATATTTAATGAAAGATGAGATCGAATGCACCATGAGTAAAGTTTATCAATATCAGCTTGAAGATTAATCATATCGTTTGCGGAATTTACAACAGAGTAAACTTTGAGATCATCGGCGTACAACAGAAATCTAGCGTAAGAGAAGCATGAGCTAATGTCATTGATGAATAAGATAAAAAGCAATGGTCCCAAAATACTACCCTGCGGGACGCCCGATGTCGCCAAAAAGGGATCTGATGATACCCCATCAATAGAGACGGCACACCATCTATTACTTAGATATGATTTTAGCCACTGCAAAAAGGTTGAATGAAAGCCAAGGCAATACAGCTTGTGAATTAGAACATCATGCGATACCTTATCAAAAGCTTTGGAAAAGTCGGTATAAATACAGTCGACCTGAAGACCAGATGAAAAGGCAGAGATACAATATTCACTGAACACCACAAGATTGGAAACGGTAGAGCGACCAGAAACAAACCCATGCTGTCTCGGACAGATCAAGTGTTTCACTGAAAAATAAATCTTTTCCTTGACAACGCACTCAAATAGCTTAGAAACGGTGGAAAGCTTTGAAATTGGCCTGTAATTGCAGACATCAATCTTTTTGCCAGATTTATAAATAGGAGTTATCGAGGCGAATTTCCAAGCATCAATAAACTCACCAAAGCTAAGTGATAAATTGAACATGATCTCTAACGGGACAACTAGGGAAGTGCATCCTTTTAGCAAGGCAGCCGAGAGACCATCAATGTCAGCTTTAGTAGAGTTGCACAGTTTCGAGATGCCACTGAAGATACCTTCAGATGAAATTGACATTGAACCAAAATTTAGGGATGAATAAATTTCAGACGAGAAGTCAGACGAGGGACTAGCATCAAAATTGGAACTAAAAAAATCAGCAAACGCGTTAGCCACATTGTGGGGAGTGTTAGCAGGTCTGTCATTTTAGAAGACGGTGGCAGGCACCGAGGAGCGAGATTTTTTCGACTTAACGTAATTCCAGAATGCTTTCGGGTTAGACTTTATATTCGTCTCAAAGCTTGCAATGTAGTTTCTGTAAAGAAACTTCTCTAGACAGTTGAAATCCTTCACATAATGTTTATATTTGGTAAGAAATAACGGGTTTTTGGTTCTTTTAAACTTTTTGAAGAACTTGTTTCTTAAATTCTTCAACTTTTTTAACCTTGTTGTGTACCATGGCAACCTATATGGTTTCCTTTTCGCAACTGGTACATGCCTCGTACACAGATCAAAGAGAGTCAACTTAAATATTTCAAAGCAATGACCAACATCAGAGATGGAAAGCAAATTGGCCCAGTCTATTTCAGCTAGATCCTGATCGAGTCTAGAAAAATCACACTTCGAAAAGTTAAATGAAAAATCATCAATTAAAGAGCGAGCTCCAAACTCATAAAATTCGAGTTTAAGAATTAGAGCAGAATGGTGCATATCCGTCGGAGCGAATGGCGCATGGCACTCAGAAAGATTAGAATTTATGTCATTACTAATAAAAATTAGATCTAATATTCTATCGAGCCTGTTTTTGAAACTATTGATTTGATGCAAATTTAGACTTAAGATATTATCTATAACGTATGACTCAAAAGACTTAGTAATATTATTAGGTAATAGGCCTGACGCAGAGTAACTATGAGACCAAGAAATATCACAAAGGTTAAAATCCCCTAAAACACATAAGTGATTATCTCCTAATTTACTTAAAACTAGGGACGATATATTGTTAACATGAGCTTTGTAAATTTCTTCCAAGCTGTTCGGCGGTATGTATGATGCAACCAGATATAGAGATGCAGACTGTGGAGAACCACGGACATTGATGCAGATCTGGTCAAGGATGGTATCAGAATTATCTAACATAATAAGGGAGGCATTATACTTGCGTTGGACAGCAATTAGTACGCCACCCCCTCTTGAACGCCCAGTTTAATACAATCCCTGTCCTTACGAAAAACGACGAATAGCTTGGGATCGAAGAACTCAGCGTCGAAGAAATCCGAAGTAAGCCAGGATTCAACAATGACAAAAATATCGTACTCCAATTGGCAACTAAATGCTCTCAAAATGTGCGATTTAGTCCTGATACCAGAAGCATTTTGGAAATACACCTTAAGCTGTTTGTTAATTATGTTCTCATTACTGCTGGAAGCTAGGTGAACTGGAGTTGCTTTTCCACTTGAGGAAAAAAACGGAAAGGGCGAACATTCACACCAGCAGGCCACAAGTCTGGCGATAAAATTTTCTCATAAACAGCATTAGTAACGCCAAGCTTAAAGTTGACTTTGGTTATTGAGTCAACAGGTGTATTTTTCTTAACGAGCCCTTTGCATGAAAAATTAGATCGATCAGCCTTCAGATGCCTTACCAGGTAGCTAATTATATCATTAGAAGAAACTGACGGCTGAAATGACGATAGGTGAAACCAAATCATTCCAACAGGAGATTTTCATTTTAAAAATGTAATATATAAACCATTGTTCCTTCTATTACCCATTTTATCTATGGAGCTTCACGTGCACTTTATAAAAACGTGCTTTTTATTTTTACGAACTTATTCCTCAATGAAAATAAATGAAACACGTATTAATGTAAGCATTAATCATGTTTCTTACTTCTTAAATGTTCTTAAATATTATAAATGTGTTAAAAGTAGCAGGACTAAAATAATATTGACAAATCTGATATGTCAAACTAATTTTATATAATAAAAATGATTTCATAAATTGGACGCATTTTATACATATGCATTATATTTTAAATTTTCTTTAACTATTCGTTTTTTGCTGACTAAATTTTGATTATGCATAACTTTCTTCGGCTATATAAGTTAACAATTCCAGGGGCCGTTTTCATCATCTTCGGTGAACGCTAACAAATACTTTTGCCGTCTTTCAGTGAGTTTTACAGCTCCGGCTCACGCTCAATTCTCACGGGATTGCTCTGGATCATTGAGAGACTTGAGAAGCAGATGTCGTGAAATTTTCGCACACGTGAAATGTTATAGGCAGATGTCGCCGCTGTTTTTAATTTAACTCATACGGCGAAAGGCTAAGCAGCGACATCTATTTTTGAAAAAGTAGGTATATTAAAGGCCGCGTTGCCAACCTAAAAAGAAGTAATTAACAAATTATCTGGCTCACAAATTGAACCAGACTTCTATCTGGATTTATCTGGCTAAAATCGTTGTTGTTGCATTTACATGCAAAATTATTTATCTGGCTCAGGATTTTGCCACCGGATGATAGCTTTTATTTGAAGGAAATCGTTCAGTGATTCGTCAAATAAGGGTTACTTTGAAATAACGGACGTTAAAATTTTATAACATGAAGATAGATAGAAAATTTATTGGGGATGCACTGCGATCGTTGATCTATTGTGCTCTCATCAGATTGCGTCGCGTTCCAGGAGGATATGTTCCACCGTCTCTCCTGATCGATCACGAAATCGACATGAATACAAAATTATGTTTTTTATTTAGTTGAACGGCGATAGAAAATCGGTTTTTTTTTCTAAAATGCAAGAAACTTCAAGAAGAACGTAAGTTTTTAGTTATTTGTGTGTTGCTTTGACGTTGCGTTGCTTATAGATTGAAGCAAATAAAGCACGTGTGTTCAAAGTCAGATGTAGACGCAACGCAAATGCCAAAACGACGCAAAAGTCACCTTAAGCGAATTTGCTTTAGGTGTTATTTATCAATATTAATTAAAAATATTAGATCTCTTAAAAAGTTGAACTTAGGCAAGGCACACAAGAGACGTAGCTCCGTAGACGCCTGCAAAATACGGCATGCAGCTAAGATCTCTCTACACCTCAAGATTGCTTATGCTGTGCCTAATACGCGTCTATGAAGCTATGCCTGGTGTCCATCTTCTCTTAGATTATATTTCAAGGATATTTTTTTAGCTTTAAACTTTGTTCATAATATTCATTCATGTACATGTCTACTACTATGGCAGTCGCTTGCATACTACTATTTCATTATTTAAAAAAAAATTAAGTTCGGAAAAATGCAACCTTATCACGTGCATTCTCAAACACGGTTGCCACACCATGTTGTCATTTGGGACCAAAATATATCGAAAAAAGACCATAGCTCAAAAAAAAGGACCAAATTTTAATTTTATTTTATTGGTATACAAACAATTCCGCAAGTTACTAGAGTATCGTATTTGTTGTAAAAAGCGAAAATTGTAGGATGTTTCAGGGGTGTCCTATATAAAATTTTAATAAAGGAGACACTTGGCTTTAGTTCAAACTGCACAAACAAAAATAAAGTGTACCTTTAAGTATCACATTTTCAAATTTTTAGGATAAGACTTTCTAACGTTGTGAACTTAGTTTTGCTTGATTGCAATGAAATAAAATCTATAGCGCAGTTAGGTTTTAGTATGGAACGGTTAAAAAATTTGCGTTGTGGCAAACTCAATGAATCGTAAATGAAACTAAGCAATTGTGTTAATGCTATTTTTATACTCAGTTGAGCAGAGCTCACAGAGTATATTAAGTTTGATTGGATAACGGTTGGTTGTACATATATAAAGGAATCGAGATAGATATAGACTTCCATATATCAAAATAATCAGGAACGAAAAAAAATTTGATTGAGCCATGTCCGTCCGTCCGTCCGTCCGTCCGTCCGTCCGTTAACACGATAACTTGAGTAAATTTTGAGGTATCTTGATGAAATTTGGTATGCAGGTTCCTGAGCACTCATCTCAGATCGCTATTTAAAATGAACGATATCGGACTATAACCACGCCCACTTTTTCGATATCGAAAATTTCGAAAAACCGAAAAAGTGCGATAATTCATTACAAAAGACAGATAAAGCGACGAAACTTGGTAGATGGGTTGACGTTATGACGCAGAATAGAAAATTAGTAATATTTTGGACAATGGGCGTGGCACCGCCCACTTTTACAAGAAGGTAATTTAAAAGTTTTGCAAGCTGTAATTTGGCAGTCGTTGAAGATATCATTATGAAATTTGGCAGGAACGTTACTACTATTACTCTATATGTGCTAAATAAAAATTAGCAAAATTGGATGAAGAACACGCCCACTTTTTAAAAAAAAATTTTTTTTAATTCAAATTTTAACAAAAAATTTAATATCTTTACTGTATATAAGTAAATTAAGTCAAAATTCAACTCCAGTAATAATATGATGCAACAAAATACAAAAATAAAAGAAAATTTCAAAATGGGCGTGGCTCCGCCCATTTTCATTTAGTTTGTCTAGAATACTTTTATTGCCATAAGTCGAACAAAAATTTACCAATCCTTCTCAAATTTGGTAGGAGCATAGATTCTATGACGGTAACTGTTCTCTGTGAAAATGGGCGAAATCGGTGGAAGCCACGCCCAGTTTTTATACACAGTCCATCGTCTGTCCTTCCGCTCGGCCGTTAACACAATAACTTGAGCAAAATCCGATATATCTTTACTAAACTTAGCTCACGTACTTACCTGAACTCACTTTTTCTTGGTATAGAAAATGGGCGAAATCTGACCATAACCACGCCCACTTTATCGATATCGAAAATTACGAAAAATGAAAAAAATGCCATAATTCTATACCAAATACGAAAAAAGGGATGAAACATGGTAACTGGATTGGTTTGTTGACGCAAAATATAATTTTGGAAAAACTTTGTAAAATGGGTGTGACACCTACCATATTAAGTAGAAGAAAATGAAAAAGTTCTACAAGGCGAAATCAACAGCCCTTGGAATCTTGGCAGGAATACTGTTAGTGGTATTGCATATATAAATAAATTAGCAGTACCCGACAGATGATTTTCTGGATCACCTGGTCCACATTTTGGTCGATATCGCGAGAACGCCTTCACATATACATCTAATACCTTTAATTTGATATCCATATCGTACAAAAACATACCAGAGTCACCCCTGTCCCACCCTAATGGCGATATCTCGAAAAGGCGTCCACCTATAGACCTAATGCCCACTCCCTATTAAAATGCTCAGTAACACCTTTCGTTTGATACCCATATCGTACAAACATTCTAGAGTCACCCCTGGCCCACCCTAATGGCGATATCTCGAAAAGGCGTCCACCCATAGACCTAGTGTCCACTCCCTCTTAAAATGCTCAGTAACACCTTTCGTTTGATACACATATCGTACAAACATTCTAGAGTCACCCCTGTCCCACCCTAATGGCGATATCTCGAAAAGGCGTCCACCTATAGACCTAATGCCCACTCCCTCTTAAAATGCTCAGTAACACCTTTCGTTTGATACCCATATCGTACAAACATTCTAGAGTCACACCTGGCCCACCCTAATGGATTACTCCCTTTTAAAATACTCATTACCACCTTTCATTTGATACCCATATCGTACAAACACATTCTAGAGTCACCCTGGCCCACCCTAATGGCGATATCTCGAAAAGGCGTCCACCTATAGACCTAATGCCCACTCCCTCTTAAAATGCTCAGTAACACCTTTCGTTTGATACCCATACCGTACAAACATTCTAGAGTCACCCTTGGTCCACCTTTATGGCGATATCTCGAAAAGGCGTCCACCTATAGAACTAAGGATTACTTCCTTTTAAAATACTCATTACCACCTTTCATTTGATACCCATATCGTACAAACACATTCTAGAGTCACCCTGGCCCACCCTAATGGCGATATCTCGAAAAGGCGTCCACCTATAGACCTAATGCCCACTCCCTCTTAAAATGCTCAGTAACACCTTTCGTTTGATACCCATATCGTACAAACATTCTAGAGTCACCCTTGG
This sequence comes from Eurosta solidaginis, assembly GCF_040869045.1. Taxonomy (NCBI): domain Eukaryota; kingdom Metazoa; phylum Arthropoda; class Insecta; order Diptera; family Tephritidae; genus Eurosta; species Eurosta solidaginis. Next base: position 248,173,737 of record NC_090319.1, on the reverse strand, counting down.
TCCACCTTTATGGCGATATCTCGAAAAGGCGTCCACCTATAGAACTAAGGATTACTCCCTTTTAAAATACTCCTTACCACCTTTCATTTGATACCCATATCGTTCAAACACATTCTAGAGTCACCCCTGGCCCACCCTAATGGCGATATCTCGAAAAGGCGTCCACCTATAGACCTAATGCCCACTCCCTCTTAAAATGCTCAGTAACACCTTTCGTTTGATACCCATATCGTACAGACATTCTAGAGTCACCCCTGGCCCACCCTAATGGCGATATCTCGAAAGGGCGTCCACCTATAGACCTAATGCCCACTCCCTCTTAGAATGCTCAGTAACACCTTTCGTTTGATGCACATATCGTACAAACACATTCTAGAGTCACCCCTGGCCCACCCTAATGACGATATCTCGAAAAGGCGTCCACCTATAGACCCCATGCCCACTCCCTCTTAAAATGCTCAGTAACACCTTTCGTTTGATACCCATACCGTACAAACATTCTAGAGTCACCCCTGGCCCACCCTAATGGCGATATCTCGAAAAGGCGTCCACCTATAGACCTAATGCCCACTCCCTCTTAAAATGCTCAGTAACACCTTTAATTTGATTCCCATATCGTACAAACACATTCTAGAGACACCCCTGGTCCACCTTTATGGCGATATCTTGAAACGGCGTCCACCTATGGAACTAAGGATCACTCCTTTTCAAAATACTCATTAACAGCTTTCATTTGATACCCATATCGTACAAACATATTCTAGAGTCACCCCTGGTCCACCTTTATGGCGATTTCTCGAAAAGGCGTTCACCTATAGAACTAAAGCCCATTCCCTTTTAAAATACTCATTACCACCCTTCATTTGATACCCATATCGTACAAACACATTATAGAATCACCCCTGGTCCACCTTAATGGGGACATCTCGAAAAGGCGTCCACCGATAGACCTAAGGCCCACTCCCTCTTAAAATGCTCAGTAACACCTTTCATTTGATACCCATATCGTACAAACAAATTCTAGAGTCAGCCCTGGTCCACCTTTATGGCGATATCCCTAAATGGCGTTCATCCATAGAACTATGGCCTACTCTCTCTTAAAATACTCTTTAATACCTTTCATTTGATACACATGTTATACAACCACATTCCAGGGTTACCCCAGATTGATTTTCCTTATTTTGTCTCCATAGCTCTCAACTGAGTATGTTATGTTCGGTTACACCCGAACTTAGCCTTCCTTACTTGTTATAGATGCTTTCATTTTCACTCACAGTTTAAACTTCATACCAGAGCCTAGATTCAGTAAGTGTTAGTTTTGAACTCAGACTAAAAGATGAAGCGTCTTAAAAGTTTCAACTGTGTAATAACTGAATACCGATCGAAATATCTAACCACTAAAACAAGTTTTTTTTTCTGATAAGTCCGTTGTTTCATCAAAAGTTAATGACAATGTGTTTGCCCGAACATTCAACACTTCCCTTTTTAATGCCTTGCCTAAATTATCTACCGGGTGAAATGTCATTGTTCTGCTACATTTTATAGATAGAGCAATTTTCGTTGTAAGAATTCCATTGAAGTGTAAGTTGGTTAGGTATTTCAACTATTTTATACGATGTTTAATGATTAAGTTGAAACACGACTTTTCTAGTCTTTAGATTTACCGGAAGTGCCGGTCACCATATTTATTTTCAAGGTTGCCCTCTATTTTCATAACGATAGTTTTACAATATTTACAATAGGGTTGCTTAACTTCTAATAGCTTAAGCTACATGTACATAATGGGTTTACAGAAGTAAATTGAAAATTATGTGTGGGTAATAGATATAAAAAAAAATAATAAATGTAAGGCGCGATAACCTCCGAAGAGATCTAAGGCCGAGCATCTCTTCCAATTTGCGTCGTGCTCCTCTTGATTTTCCCTACAAATTGCCGGATGGGACCTACATGATTTTATGCCGACTCCGAACGTCATCTGCGAGGCAGATGAGTTTTCACTGAGAGCTTTTCATGGCAGAAATACACCCGGAGTGCTTGCCAAACACTGCCGAGGGGCGACCCCGCTTAGAAAAATTTTCTTCTAATTGAAAAATCTTATTTCTAAAATTTTGATGTTGCTTTGCCCGGGAGTTGAACGCAGGGCATACGGTGTGATAGGCGGGGCACGCTACCATCACACCACGGTGGCGCAACTAAAGCTGATCGGTAAAAATTCGCACATTCACACGCACAGTTCTCGACTCAGTTTCAAAAAAAAACTAGATTATTTAATTCAAATTTTAAAGTGAGATAATCCTTACAAATTTATGTATACAGAATATATATGGCGTTTTTGTTGTTATTAAAACAAAAGTTTTATTTATATTAAAGCTTTTATCATTTTTTTTTTAACTTTGAAAAATCTCCGAACACCATTCCTTCATTATATGACATTCGACTGCCTAGTCCACTGCCTTCCACTCTATTCGCAACATAACCTCTACTTAAGCTGCCAAACTATATATTAAACAATGATGTCTACCAAGCTTGCAGGATATTCGAAATTTGTGCACACATCATGCAAAATACTTCTGTGAGCCACTGTATATACAAATGTAATGTCTACGGTTATATTATGTTCTGTTTGGGAATAGAAATTAGAATGCCACTGAATTTGTAAGCAAATTTCAGTTAAAATAGGTCTAAGAAAATTCTAAAATTATATTTGCTTTGTTTTAAATGTAATTATAAAAATTTTATTTCAGATTGTGCCCGATGGCATAGCACATAAATGTGGAAAATTACGTATGGGCGACAGAATTTTAAAAGTGAATGATGTTGATATTTCACGCGCAACTCATCAAGAAGCTGTGATGGAGCTGGTACAACCTGGAGATGACATTAAATTGACAATACAACATGACCCCCTACCACCCGGCTTCCAAGTGAGTTTTGTTCCTATAGACATACTTATATTTTCAATTTTTTTCGCAAATTGCTTGTTTAAGTTCCATTTTCACTACTTTTAAGCAATTTTGATAAACATACAAAAAATATTCACCCCTATTCTGCATTTCGATTACGTTCCCGTTCTACGCTCCGCTTTAATCGAAGTTTGGTATTCTGCATTACGACGGAATCGTAAAGAAAAGAGGAAGAGCAAATGATTTTTCGAAATCATCTGTTGGTACGGAATGTGTGAACATTGGAACAAAATAAATTAAAGCAAATTTGTAAAAAACACTGAAAAACGTTTATATTTTATTATCCACGCCATTTTGTACAAAAAAAAGCAATAGAATATATTGCCACAGTGTTATATTTTTTTGAGTGAAGTGCTTTCATAATTGTAAGTGTTTTTTTGTCGTTCTTTTGGCCAATTCCCTGCCGTGGCCACCAAGTTTTGTTAAAACGGATTCCTGCACGAATATAGTTGACATTTTCTGAATTTTAAGGATGCTAATTTCATTGCACTGGCCTAAAATACATTGTAAAGGTTTATTTATTCCTTCCGCAAGGATTGTTTACGTTTTCGCTTCACCTTCCTCTACGCCGGCAGCTTGCTTTGGCATATAACTGGACCCAACGAACAGACACAAATTATAGCTGTCTATTATAATGGAATCAATAGCCGCGGCATATTTGTGGAGTTGGAAAGCAACGCATACGAAAATGGACAGACGAGAATGGAAAGGCAAATATTGCGACATTTGTGTAATCCATTTGAGATGAGTGGCGAATTGTAAGAAATTGAACTTAAAAGTGGTAAAGTTTAAAGACTTATTCTCTTATTTAGGTTAAAAAAAAACTCGACTTAACAAGGATGCTTTCAAGTATGTGTTAGATACTTTTGCGGGGCAAATACGTCCAAGGACTTCGACATCGACATGTTGTTTTTGACCTGGAAACATATAAAAAAAATCATCATCAAGCCTTCTACGTTTCTTAACAAGTTTTACTTACATTTTTGTTAAAATTCTGTTATAAATTAATAAAACAATAAAAATAAAATATTTTTCCGCCAACTAATTTGCAACTTAGAAAAACGGAACTACGATCGAAATGCAGAATACAAAAAATCGAACGATTCGAAGTTGGATCGAAAGAGATTGGAACACAGAATACCAAACTTGCCAAATCGAAAAAATTCCAATCCAAGTCGAAATGCAGAATAGGGCTGATTAGCTTATGGCTTGTTCTTCTCTCACTCACATTTGCAATGAATTTACAATTTTTTCCCCTTTTTAACTGCAAAATCCTAAGTTTGAGGTAGAAATTTTACATCGCGAGTTAAGCAGCTTCTTTTTGTTTGGACTCCTTACTAAATGTTTCTCAGAATGCTTATACATTTTTTTTTGCCTTTTGCTGAGTTGAGTTCATGGAATGAGTTTTAAAATAATTTAATTTTTGCACTTACAATAATTTTTTATTGCACCAATAATGTTAATGATAGAAAAAAGGAATGCCGACACAGAAAAAATTAAAATTATTTGGCTCCAATATCCATTGCAAAATGTTTCTGGCCTAATTCATGCGATATATGTACATTTTTTTAAGCCTTAGTGATATAAGGCATACATTTGTGAACGTGATATAAAAATAATGCGACGAATATTAGCATCACTAAGTGATACTAACATCACTAAGCGGTTGTTAAATGAAGGCACAACAACAATAAAGCAAGCTGCCACTCTTGTGTACGTAAACAAATCAATCATCATCTACACACATACATACAAGGCAGCGGAGAGATACTCACAAACGCATGTAATCAATAGCCGAAGAAGTCCTCACATATACACACGTATAAGAGAAACATAAACTGCAAATAGGTATACATGCATAATAACCAAGCAAGGGATACAATTGTTCTGGAACACAGTTTTCGAAATGACTAGACCTTAGGAGAAATGGATGAACGAGAAAACTGAGAGTATAAAAGCAGCGCAAGCTGAGAAATCAGAATCAGTTTTGATTTAAGCACGCTATTGGTTGTGAAGTATAAGTGTTATTGTGAAATACTTTCAAAGTAGTCTAATAAAGACCATTTTGCATTATTGAATATTGGAGTTATTTATTCAACAGTTTAGCGATTCGAACGTTAGCAGAAGGTTCGGAATAAGCGGAATTTCCCCAAATTCGTTACAATAACATATTTAGGCACTTCACAATAATGACGTATCCATGTAAAATTTTAAGATTTTAGTTGTTTTCATGGTTTCCAAAATTAAATTTAATTAAAGCATAGCACATACGGCGAATAGGACACCTTGCGAATTGCCTAATTGTTTCGCAGTTAAATTTGTTTTCAAACCCCTGATATACGATACAAAGTCGTCAAGAGTTTAACAATAAAGACACTTCCTGAAGGATTTGGGGAGTGTTGTAGATGTTAATGGCCCTTTGCCGTATACAGAGTTGGGAGTCAGATTAAGAGTGCTGGAAGAAACGTCGATGTAATAATTGCGACGTTGCTTTTTCTATTACCATCACAGAGCAATGTTGGCACTACGGCTTGGGCGAACCAACATCAAATTCTTTCACACCAAATAGCTACATATTTTACTCTATGAATTAAACATCTTAAAGTAAAAAAAAAAAAATAACGGAATCCTTGCTTTTGGGCACGTTATTAAGACTATAATGTTCTGTGGCAACTTTTTAGCTATACAAGTTTTGTTTATTTTCGTTAGTTCTAGAGAAAACTTTAATGTACTCTTTAGCTAAACCTATGTATCTCAAAAACATAAGAAAAATTGGGAGGTTTTTAAAAATCTGCATGAAAGTTTTAGTTCTTTTTTGTGTAAAAAAATATCAATCCGAATTTCGAGAGACTTGTAATTTGTTCAACTAATTTTCATTGAATCCTTGAAATGTTTCGACGCACAGTTAGAAACAGGGATTGAAAGTAATTGTTCACGACTAAATTTGAGGAAAAAAAAATTTATAAAAAATCTTTGAATAAACAAAAAAAAAGCTTAAATTGAGATTTTATTGTCTTCAAGCAACAATGATAGTATGTTTCAACATTATAAACCCAACAGAAAAAGAAGCTAAGTTGGTTCCCAAGTAAATCAATATAATATGTTCATTTTGTTTGAAAACAAGTCATAGGTGGTTATTTTCGCACTACTACTACGCAGTTCTTAAAAAAAAATTCCACCAAACCCAAACACCGTGTTTGCCAGTTTTGGGTGTGAAATAGTTGTCAACTGTTTCCACTGCGTATTTGAGGTAAATTGTGTTCAAACTGTCATTCGCTCGATTGTTTATTTTGTTGTGAAGTTTGAAGTTGAAAAAATTATATTAATTACAATAAAATTAAAAATGGTTCATAAAATTCAATTTATTATGATGATTGTGTCATTATTTTTTGAAATAATAGACAGCGAAGTGACAACGAACTATTTAAAATGAAAAGTTCTTTATAACAAAATGCTATTGACTATAGCTGCATGTTTCAACGAAATTATAATACACTCGCAAAGTGTATGGAGTTTGGTATGTTAGCAACTTCAATATATAATTTTTAGGTTTAATAAATAAATTCCAGGAACATTCAAGTACCTTTTGGGAGGTAGACTGCCAGAAGAACGGCCCAAAGTTTTTTAAGGAAAACTTTAGAATGACACGATCCAGCTGCGACAAGTTGTGCATTCGCCTTCAAAAAATGAAGAAGAAGGACACAAATTATAGGAATGCGATTCCTTTAGAGAAGCGTGTTGCAATTGCTTTACATGCACTGGGATCTTCCAGTGAATATAGATCGATTGCAAGTTTGTTTGGAGTAGGCAAAGGTACTGTTTGCAAAATTTTAATTGAGTTTTGCAATGAAGTCTGGGCGTGCATGGCGCGGGAATATTTCAAGAGCTTCCCCTCACAAGGACTAGCATAGAGCAAGGAGTAGCAGACTTCAATGCAATGGGTTATCCACAATGTATTGGAGCCATAGGTAAGCAAATTAATAACAACACGGAAAACAGTTTAAACCACAATTCGTTATCTAATACAGATGGGTGTCACATAGAGATACACCCTAAAAAAGAAGAAGCTGTCGACTACTACAATATTTTGTTGGGCGCAATATACCGATTCATGTACATCCACTGTGGTAGCCCGGGAACATGTAATGACTCAAGTATATTTGAGCGGTCGTCTCTCAAGCGGGAGCTGCAGGAATGTGCACTTCTCGACGAAATGAGCTGGTATCATGGGCGCACAAAAATACCAGTGCATATTATAAGCGACTCCGCGTTCCGACTCTCGCAATATGTCATGAAGCCATACCCGTACAACATCGAAAACTCGGCTGCACAGAAATTGTTTAATTATAGGTTATCCAAGTGTCGACGAGTCGTTGAAAATTCTTTCGGCCATTACAAAGCCAGGTGAATATATGTACATAAATAAAAACGGAAATCGCTTTCAGTCCTAATACAAATTTCTTTATATTTTAGGTTTAGGAGAATTGGAAAAGGTATTGATAATCATATCAAAAATGCAAATGTCGTAATTTCTGCAGCATGCGCTTTACACAATTTTTTGATCGACGAGAAGGACCCTGTCCTAGAAAATTGGCTTGTGGATATGCAGCGAGATGCCAGGCGCAGCCCTCAAGGTCACAATAATTTAAATGACAGATCAGAAGGGGAGGTTATAAGGAACGGATTAATGGAATATTTCGGTAAGTTTGCTTGTACAATTTATCCACTTGCGTGTGTTTCTTTGCTGAAACGCACAGTATCATTAATTTATTTAGAGAGGTCCTTAAATCAATCATCTCATTAGAGAACCATTTCTGTGCTGATGATGTGGGCAAGTTGAGGTCTGCTGTGACACTCTTGTGTAAACCCTGAAGGCAACTCGACAGCTTTCTCTGGGCTTTGGCGTTAATGTTGTTTCGGTCGCTGTTTTGCTCAAAAATGTATATATCCTTAGGTAGACAGATCTAGACTATGAGCCAACAGGCAGGTGAAAAACATCGACTCACCCTATTCCTGCTCCCTTACAACAATAATGACCTGTGGCTGAACCCAAATCGCTCTCATTACGCCGTTCGTGGTGGCACTTGATCTGTAGGAATCATTTTGGGTGTCATTTCACCCCTATTTAGCTCGCCACATATTAGCAAGAAATATTCTCAAGTAAGCTAGCATAGAATATGTATGAATGCGCCATAGGCTATATGCATACACACATACACATTCTGGGCTTACCTATGGATGTGGGACGCACCGTTGTGACGAGCTAAGTAACCTTCAACGCCGGTTGCTTGCTCGGTCACTAACCGCAGGTTAAGTTTAAACAAACTAACTACAAAAATCGTCGAAATAAAGTATATACAAAGATATGTTTACATATATCCGGACTGGAACTGGACATTCCCAAAAAAATTTCGGCTGATTTAAACTATCTGTTCGCATGAACTCTTTAAACCAGTTTGGTGTCGACAGAAAGCTATTTTTAGGTTTTTCTACATTTTGGTATATTTCATACATTTATACATAAGTGTGAAGGTGCCAAAATTCATATACATTTTAATTCTATATATAGTGTTGTTCAAAACAAAAGCAACAATTCATATACATTTTAAGGCAATACATAGTGTTGTTCAAAATAAAAGCAACAAATTCAATGCAAATATGTAACTGACTATATTTTTTATGATAATCAATTGGCATAAACGATTGTTTTTAAATATAAAACAGCCATTGGCAGGTAAATTATTTTTAAAACATTTACTAACTTAAAACAGTTATATTCAAGCACAACAAAAAAAACACATTTTGCCTAGTATGGAAGAGTGCCAAACTAGAGCAACAAACCCAACGAACCTTCCTATTTGAGAAGGGGAATACATCTTGAAGCCCAAGGTTGATTGGTTTTGAGTAGCGATCTCAGCTGTCAGTCCCCATTGATGTTTCATAACTGGTTATAATTGTTTGTTGCATGTTTAATTGAGTACATTTCGGCTTAATAGCCCATGGAGGGTCTCGAGGGGACTCAAGGCTTTTTATTGAGCAAATTAAAGCTTCCCATGCAACAAACAATTATATCCAGTTATGAAACATCAATGCGGACTGACAGCTGAGATCGCTACTTAAAACCAATCAACCTTGGGCTTCAAGATGTATTCATTCCCCTTCTCAAATAGGAAGGTTCGTTGGGTTTGTTGCTCTAGTTTGGCACTCTTCCATACTAGGAAAAATGTGTTTTTTTTTTTGTTGTGCTTGAATATAACTGTTTTAAGTTAGTAAATGTTTTAAAAATAATTGACCTGCCAATGGCTGTTTTATTTTTAAAAACAGTCGTTTATGCCAATTGATTATCATAAAAAATATAGCCAGTTATATATTTGCATTGAATTTGTTTTCCGAACACTGTATTTAAGTGAACAGCGTTTTTAAATTAGTTCCGTTCCAAGAAGCTAACGACTCTTTGCGACAGCATCTCGATTGCAGCCACCTTCTTTTTCTCAATTTTAATTATATCAGCAGTCAATTTATTGTTTTCTGCCATAGCTGTTTTATAGTTTCGTTCAACTCGCTAATTTTTTGATTTTTCTTCATTACAGGTGTGGAGGCTTCGCTGAGAGCTGGAGACGATGTTTCGGGAGACGAAGGGGACGAACCGGCTGTGGATGCCGATGTAACCGACTCGGGTCTGGCTATTAATTAGAAAAAAATTGTATTAATTTATATATATATAAGTGAAAATATGTGTTTTATATATACATCGCAATTATTTCAAAATACAAAATCAGAACTCCTGAACATTTTTAAATTTGTCACTTCTAATAAGTGTGCACTCAACCATCGATATGAAAAAAAGCTTAGTGTTACCCTTACCCTTGGAAAGGTATTTCAAAAACATACATGCCGAAGTTGTTGATTACACTGAAACTTATCTTTTTTCAAAAATAAAACTATAAACTAACAAATTTAAATACCTTCCGAACGGTACCAAGATCTTCGAAATTGGTGGAGCCATTCCGAAGTAATAACAGCTTAAAGTACCTATCACCGTCATTTTTCAAAAATTTCGATTTCCGCCCTCTATCTCGAAAAAAATTCGAGATATGAAAATAGAGAGAGATAGTAGTCTAGTTGAGGGGTCGACTGCTAATACGCTACCAAAAATATCGATAGAGGTGTCAAACGGCGCGTCTTGACATCAGTATTAATAATCCGAAGGCGAAAATAAAAATTTTAAGTCGTCCAAAATATATTAACGAAAAACCGAAAAATTACCCACGGGTCCCTCCGAAACCGGGGGTGGGATCCACAGTATTTTTGCGCAGAACACCTTTCTGCATTGGCGGCCTTCGGCCGCGCTTATAAAAAATTACCCTGGGTGGGTCCAACACCGATTTGGAGACCAAAAATATATCCGCGCAAAACATTCACAATTTTTTTGTGGGTACACCAACATTACAACAACCACATGAAAATCGCCAATTTCAACTGCAAATATCTCCGGTAATAGTCTAGTCGAGGGGTCGACTGCTAATACGCTACCAAAAATATCGATAGAGGTGTCAAACGGCGCGTCTTGACATCAGTATTAATAATCCGAAGGCGGAAAATAAAAATTTCAAGTCGTTCAAAAGACATTAAAGAAAAACCGAAAAATTACCCACGGGTCTCTCCGAAACGGGGGGTGGGATCCACAGTATGTTTGCGCAGAACACCTTTCTGCATTGGCGGCCTTCGGCCGCGCTTAGAAAAAATTACCCTGAGTGGGTCCAACACCGATTTGAGACCAAAAATATATCCGCGCAAAACACTTCTGTTCACAATTTTTTTTGTGGGTACCCCAACATTACAACAACCACATGAAAATCGTCAATTTCAACTGCAAATATCTCCCGACAGTTTTTCGGATAAAGTTTTTCTTTCCCGGTTTCATATTTCTTACCTGTACGATGGAACGAATGTCGCCAACCAATCCTGCCAATGACTGGGCCATTACTCCATATATGTGAGAGTTTTTGCGTGGCCCACGCAACTCGCTGGCCTTCTCCCACAGGTCTATAAATGCCTCGTCTGCCGCAGGCGTCCATAGTATTTTAGTTTTTTTATTAATTATTTGTGCCATATTTGCTTTACAGCTTTTTAACTTTTTTAATTTTTTAACACTTTTGACATTGTCACACATTGACATTGATATTGACATTGGCACATTGACAATCGCAAACAATGTTGCCATGACTTCGAGAAGAATGTGAAAACAAAAGAGAAACAATTGACATAAATGAACATTATTGCCATCAGTTAATAATAAAAAGTATGCAAACCCAACACAAACACTCTTTCAAAGATGGGTTTGGAGTGAGTTTGGGACTTGTGTTTGCCCTTAAACACGGTCTTCGAAGGCAAACACGGTGTTTGCATTTGGTGGAAACATGATATAAAACAAGTCCTTTTCTGATAAGTGAGTTGTTTCATCAAAAATTAATGATAATGTGTTTGTCCGAACATTCAACACTTCATTTTTAATGCCTCGCCTAAATTATCTCCCAAGTGAAATGTCATTGTTCTGCTACATTTTATTGATAGAGCAATTTTCGTGGTAAGAATTCCATTGGAGTAAATAGAAAATTATATGTGGGTAATAGATTTGCTGCAATTTTTTTAGCAGTGTTTTGAATTTGTTTCGGTGAAAAAGAAAAAAAAGTACCAAAACCGTGCCGAAAAAGACCCAACATTGAGAAAAAAGGGACCCACGGACCATATAGGGTGGAGGGGAATGGACTGAAGTGGCAACCGTGTTCTCAAATGCAAGCTTCCCCATCAAATACATATATATATAAGTACTTCGATATTACGAAATACATTGTCGCGTTGTGAGGCTAAGTATTTTTGAATAAAAGCTTTTTGACCACCACAATACCACAGATTAAGTATAAAATTTCACACAAATAATACATTTTTTTGAAAAATCACACAGAATATCCGCAGTCATTGTTTACGAATTTAGAAACAATGAGAATGGCAAATACGAACGTGTATGAAATGTAATGTCAAAACGTATATGCACATGGTTGTATTTATATGCACGAAAATGCTTTAAAATCGCATGAAATTGTTAAAATAAAGTTCAAAAACAAATGATAAAAACTTTAATATAAATAAAAAGATTCTTTTAATAACAACAAAAACGCCTTATATATTATATATATATATCAATTGGTAAGCATTATCTCACTTTAAAATTTAAGCTAAATAATCTAAAGTTTTTTTTGAAACTGAGTGGAGAACTGTGCGTGTGAATGTGCGAATTTCACCGATCAGCTGTTAGTTGCGCTACTTGGTAAAATTTACTATGGTGAATAGTTTTATATTCTATTATGAAAATAATATTTATTGGTCAACAAATGGACTTGTTTGACATAACTGCAGAGTAATGAAACTTGTTAATTGAACAAAGGTATTGGGAGCGACAGATACTTTTATCATTTTCGAACCAAAAAGCCACGTCGCTTCCAGCAGTAGCCGGTTCTATGCACCAAAACGACTCGGGACTTTTTTCCCGACCAACGAATTTTCATCCTCGGGGAAGCTCCTTGCAGCTGGACTGCTTCATACCCTCCAGCTCCGGGAAGGTATTGTCCAACGTTAGGTTAGGTTGAACTAGCCTAATTGCTGCCTAGAAGTCCAGAAACTCTGCCGCCCCTAATAACTTGATCTTTACCTGGGGAGCTCAGGACAAGAACACAAAACGTTCTCAACCGTTTCTCCCTGCAGCTCACACTTTCTTTTACTGACAAGGCCTAACTTATATGCATGTGACACCAGAATGCAGTGTCGAGTCAGTATGCCCATCGTGAGCTTTAAGTCTTCTCTCTTCAGAGATATGAGCCACTTTATGAGTCTAATATCGTAGGCTTCGCTCATTATCTGATTCCTTCCATGTGATGATGGACCATGTGCAACTCCTGTCTCCTCTTCATTTCTCCCAAACGACTTGGGTGGTCTACCGTCGACTCAGCGAGCGTTGCACCCTTTTTTACCAACTCATCGCCCTTTTCGTTACCTTCTATCCTTTTATGACCGGGAACCCAGTAAAGACGTATGGTCCAGCCTGAGCGAAGTTTTCCAATGCTTCTTTGCATTCCAAAACACTTCTTGATGAAGAACTGTATGAGATTATATTGACGCGACTGCAACTTAACCCTCCGATAGATTATGGCGTCTGGCCGGACGAGAAGGCTTTATTTTCGTGAATAACTTTACTGCTACCCACCTGATCATGAAAAACTTTAGTGATTTTTTTAGTTTAGAGGCAATCTTTATAATAATTCGGAAATCTTTTTTCTTTTATACCAAAGTTGATTATCTCACATTTTAGCGTTGTCGTCTGGCTAGACGAACATATTTAATTAATTATTTATTTATTAGTCTAGTAACAAAATGTTTAATACATACACTTATGACTAAATTACAGAGACCAGCTTAAATTAAGCTAAGGAATATATTAGCAAAACGAATTTATATTATTACAGATTAAGTAGTTTTTTAGTTTAAGTTGAAAAGCGTGTTTTGAGTCGGAGAAATCAATATCCAAAACATTTGAGAAACAATTGATTTCTGATAGGGCTCTGTTAATAGGCGATTTTGAGTTATAATCAGTTCTACTCAGCCCTATGAAAAAGATTTCAAAGCGGCGGAGGTTTCTACTGGGAGTATTTAAGCATAGTCTTTCAAGAAGCAACGCGCAATCAATTTTACCCGTGAAAATATCGAATATGAACGAGGCCAAAAGAATTTTGAGGTTGTTTAGGGATAGTAAGGATTATAGTTTGCAACGAGACTCATAATACGGGATCGGTTCAGAGAATCGTAATGAAGTAAGCGCGAAGCGCATAAATATATTTTGAACCCGTTCCAAGCGATTGATGTGAACTGCGTGGTAAGGCCGCCAAATGAAAGCCGCATACTCAAGTTTGGACCGCACAAAGGACGAATATAAAACTTTGAATGTGTAGAGGTCAGAGAAGTTTGCCGAATGGCATCTAACAAATACAAGCATTGAAAGCGCATTAGAAATTGTGAAGCTAACGTGAGTGTTAAAATTAAACTTTGAGTCGAAGTATACACCCAAGTCTTTAGATCCAAGAGTCGTGCGAGGAAAAGTGTCTGCAGTATGATAGGAGATATGAAGTGGCCTCAGCAGTCTACCATACGTCATAGTGTAGCATTTAATTAAAGAAGAGACAGTTCTTGGCGCACCAGCCATAAAGCTTATTAATCTCAGATTGAAAAACAACGACATCATTATAACAACTGATCTCAGAATAGATCTTTAGATCATCAGCATAAAGCAGAAATTTGGTAGATGAGAAACAAGAACTAATGTCATTAATGAACAAGATAAATAGTAAAGGGCCAAGAATACTACTCTGGGGCACTCCAGAGGTGGCCCAAAATGTTTTCGAATAAGCACCCTCAATATTTACAACATTACTTCTGTTGTGCAGGTAAGATTTAATCCACTGTAGAAACGTAGAGTGGAACCCATAGCAAGCTAATTTCGCAATTAAAATTTTATGAGAAACTTTATCGAATGCCTTGGAGAAGTCTGAGTATATTGTATCAACCTGAAAACACCGCCTAAATGCTGTGTAACAATCCTCAGAAAAGACAGCGAGGTTCGTTATCGTGGATCTAGCCGGGACAAAACCATGTTGATTGACGCAAATCAGGTGTTTAATACTAAAATAAAGTCTGTCTTTGACAACACATTCAAAAACCTTCGAAGTTGAAGACAGTTTAGAAATAGGTCTGTAATTATAACAGTTACTTTTGTTGCCAGACTTAAAAATTGGAGTGGTGGATGTTTGCTTCCAGTCATCAATAAATGATTTATTGATTATAATCATTAACGGTCGTACTAGCGAAGGACAATTTTTTAATGGAATAGTTGAAAGATTGTGAACATCAGTTCTGGAGGAATTTTTATGTTTTTTAATCCCCTCAACTATGTCTGCCTCTGTGAGAGAAAGTGACCCAAAATTATTGGCGGAGGGAGACTTAAATAACTTGTGTATGTTATCTGTGTCTTCCACAGTTAAATCATTATCTGTGATAAAGTTTGCGGAGAAGAAGTCTGCAAAGGTATTAGCAGCCTCATTAACGAGTTGGCAATAACATTACTGTAGCATACTGATTTCGGGATGCTAGATACGCTCTTCATGGAGTTTATGTAATTCCAGAAGTTCTTCGGATTGCTCTTGATGTTTACCTCAAAATTTCTAATGTACTTAGCATATAAAGACTTATTAAGATTGTTAAAATTGTCTTATAAAGAATAAACAAATCATAAAATCGACGGTGATACGTAATCTTATATTTTTAAAAAATTTTTTTCTAAAATTTTTTAGATGCTTGAGCTCACTATTGTGGCAGGGAGATTTATAAATTTTCTTTTTATATACCGGTACGATTTTTTCACAAATATTATGAATTTCATTTTTAAATACATTGAAAGACTTTACAACTTCACTTTCGCCAAACATTGCATCCCAATCAATCCCACCTAAAGCAGAAATTAAACGATTAAAATCACAACGTCGAAAATTGAACGATGTTTTCATATTTGATGTAGGAATACAGAAATACTCCAGGAACTCAATTTCAAGCTTTAAGGGCAGGTGATGCAAGTTTGGTGGCGAAATTGAAAACGCAGGTTCAGAGATAAGCTGCAGGCCTGTGCTAATTTTGGAGCACTAAATTAAATTAAATTAAAATAACTTAACGATGTTAGATGTAAGTGTTTGGAAAGTGAATTTAATATGTATTTATGTTTGTAGTTGTACAATATTAAAAATTCTAATATTTTTCCAGAAAACAATTGTTGCACTTGCACGTCTCCAACAAATGGAATCAACAACACAATACGCTTCATTGCCTGGAAATCGATCACAAATGGAAAAAAGTAACCAACTCCAAGAAACCACCAACGGATATGCCTGTAGAAAATTGGTTAACGAAATCTTACAGCCTAAAGAACAACGTAAAGCTCACCGACAAGAAATAGCAAAAAGAAATACTGCAGCGGCTCAAGAACGTATGCGTATTACTTCTTTATTGGCCTACAATGATAAAGGTATCGATACATTTGGCGTAAAGCTGGAGACATTGGTGCTTTATCGGTGCTAAGGATAACGAAAGTGACAGTAAAAGTGATAATGATAAGCTACTTGAATGTGAAAACATTTTACGTCAATTTGATCCATCTTTTAAGCTGGAAAGCTCGACTCAAAGCTGTGATATGGCCGAAAACTATCAAGTGAGTACATCAAAGATTTATTTTTTTGTAATTTGCTTTGAAGTGCTCCTTACTTTATGCTCAGTAAAGCGTATCACCAAAAACACGTATAAAATGTGGCCCACGGGTTAGAATACTTAAAACTATTTGTATTAATACAAAATTATTATTTGCAGGATATTGTAAAAATTCAAGAATCTGTTCATTGCTTCGAAACGTCGGTAATTCTATGTGACACTCTTAATACACCTCCAAAAGTATCGAAAGGGGTGTCAAAAGACACGTTTTGGTGACAGGTTCGCGAACTCGAAAACGGAAAACAAAAATGTTTAGTCGTTCAAAAGATATTGAGGAAAAACCAAAATATTACCCCGGGTTCCTCCGAAGCCGGGGTACGGTCCATGGTACTTTTTTGCGCAGAACAATGTTTTGCGTTGACGGCATTCGGTCGCGCTTATAAAAAATTACCCTGGCCGATCCGTCAATGGGGTGGGATTCAAATTAAACCCGTCCAAAATCCCTTTGAACACAAATTTGTTTGCTCTGTACAAACATAACATGGCCTAGCCAGCGCAGCCGCTGCGTTTTAATTCGCTGGACTATGTTGATGTCTGCGTATAGATCGTACAGCTCTTCATTAAATCTTCTTCTGTACTCGCCATCGCCAACGCGTAGAGGTCCATAAATCTTTCGAAGAAAGCCGCTTCATCTGCTGTTGTCATGGTGCATGCTTCTGCCCCATATAGCAGGACGGGTACGATAAGTGACTTTTAGAGTATGATTTTCGTTCGCCGAGAGAGGACTTTACTTTTCAATTGCCTACCTAGTCCAAAGTAGCATTTATTGGCAAGATTGATTCTTCGCTGGATTTCAGTGCTGATGTTGTTGCTAGTGTTGATGCTGGTTCCCAAATAAACGAAGTCTTTTACTATTTCGAAATTATGGCTGCCAACAGTGCGTGGTTGCCAAGGCGCATATGCGCTGACTCTTTGCTCGATGACAGCAGTTACTTCATTTTGTCCTCATTCACCATCAAACCCATCTTTACCGCTTCTTTTTCCAGTTTGGATTAAGCAGAGCTAATAGCGCGGGTGTTTATGTCGATGATATCAATGTCATCAGCATATACCAGTAATTGCACGCTTTTATAGTATATTGTTCCAGTGCGGTTAAGTTCTGCAGCTAGTATAATTTTCTCCAGCATCAAATTAAAGAAATCGCACGATAGGGGGTCACCCTGTCTGAAACCTCGTTTAGTTTCGAACGACTCGGAGAGGTCCTTCCCAATTCTGACTGAGCTGATGATGTTGCTCAACGTCATTTTGCACAGCCGTATAAGTTTTGCGGGGAAACCAAGTTCAGACATAACGGCATATAGGCAGCTCCTTTTCGTCCTGTCGAAGGCGGCTTTAAAGTCGACGAAGAGGCGATGTGTGTCGATTATTTTTTTTAACGGGTTTTTCCAAGATTTGGCGCATTGTGAAAATCTGGTCGATGGTAGATTTACCAGGTCTGAAGCCGCACTGAGAAGGTCCAATCAGCCGGTTCACGGTGGGCTTCAATCTTTCGCACAATACACTTGAAAGGACCTTATATGCGATATTGAGAAGGCTGATTCCACGATAGTTGGTGCATTTTGCAACAACAACATTACAACCACCTGAATATTTGCACTTTCTTTTGTAAATATCTCTTCAGATACGTAAAATTTTTTATTTCCGTTTTTGGATTCGCGGTTCTGATTTCAAAACGCGACCTTTGACACCCCCCGATTTTTTTGGATCTGAATTAAGAGTGTCATGCTGTCGTATAGAATTACCGAAACGCCCTTTAGCTTTTGAATTATGGAGGTGTAGAAGGAGTTGTCCTAATACATCATAGAATATATGCTATTCATTTCTACCCTTTCCTGGGTCGATCATCAAACCCTGAAAATCTTTTTTGAATAAATTTGCTGATTAAATTTTAAGTTTTCATAAAATGGAACAAAAAGAATAATGAAATTGGTTTGTTTAGATGATCAAAAACTTATCATAATCAGAGATGGGTAGTTTTGATTACCTTAGGAATTAAATTCCTCCTTAACAAATATTCGACGAAAGTAATCAATTCCTTTCCTCCACAGCAAAAGAATTAATTACATTTCATTCCTTAAAAAAAAAATACAAAAAAAAATTTCTTTTGTTCAATATATGCGAATGATATAGAAATAAAAGGCACAATTACACAATTACATTGGGAGGATGAAGTTGTATGGGTTGGCAATGATATCAAAGCAAAAGTGATGCAAAAATTGAATTCAAAAACAATAGCAGCCGGCTGGTTACCTTCAAGTGGTTCGCGTACTGCTGGAGCATTTAGTCCATTGTAAATTTTACCAAGTAGCGCAACTAACAGCTGATCGGTGAAAATTCGCACATTCACACACACAGTTCTCGACTCAGTTTCAAAAAAAAAACTTTAGATTATTTAATGCAAATTTTAAAGTGAGATAATCCTTACAAATTTATGTATACAAAATATATATGGCGTTTTTGTTGTTATTAAAATAATAGTTTTATTTATATTAAAGCTTTTATCATTTTTTTTTTTAACTTTGAAAAATCTCCGAACACCATTCCTTCATTATATGACATTCGACTGCCAAGTCCACTGCCTTCCACTCTATTCGCAACATAACCTCTACTTAAGCTGCCAAACTATATAGTAAACAATGATTTAGTCAACCAGGCAAAACAAATCCCGTCTCGGGTAACACGAGCAGTGCAAAAATGCAAGGTAGTAGCAGTGGATCCTCAAACAAAAAAGTCAGTCAAATGTACGTAAATAAAATACAAATTTATACAGGGTATTGAAAATGAAGTCAATGAATAACATCATACATTTTTAGCATATAAAGTAAACCACTGGAGAATGAAGAATTAATACATGGAAAATGGGAGGATGAAATTATTTTGGATGCTGAACAAATGATTAAATTTCCAAAACCCAACGTGCTTACGCTTGATCCAAATGATGAAAATATTATACTTGGCATACCCGATAACATTAATCCTTCGGAAATAAGCACCCTGCCAAAATCGTGTGACCAAAAACGCACACAGACACACGAAATTTTGACAGGGGTGACGATTGAAAAATTCTCCAAAGGAAATAGCATGTTGACAAATTTAGCTTTCCCACAATGTATCGTGCTCTCTCGCACCTATTATTTTTATAGGGATAGCAAAATACGTCATTTTTGCGTGCAAAAAAATCCGCCATTTCTAATTCAGCAGAGACAGCAAAACATTTGGTGGTCGAAAATTTTTTCAATTTTGAGAGTTTTAAATGGAATATCTCCGGAAAGATTTAAAATTAAGAGGGAGTTCTCCAGATCACATATATATATATTTTAAAGTGCGCAAACTTATAATTTAAAAGTTATTTGGTGTTAAAGTTTGCAAATTTCTATACAAATTTTATATGTGAATACGTATATATATGTGGCAGCACAGCTTTGTAATGTCATCAATAAAATATATGTATATATATATATATATGCGCATGTTGCTACAAAAGCGCGATTGATTTAATAAAAACATTTATAATAAGTGAAAACAATGCAAAAATGAAATGTGCAATATACAAAAATGCAATTTAAGTTTATCGTTGCCAATTTATATAGATATGTATGTGGATTAAGGGTTTGAAAGATGTGTAAATTGTAATTTAAAGTGCTATAGATATTTGCTAAATTTGCAAACTTTAACAACAAATAACTTTTAAATTATAAGTTTGCACACTTTAAAATATATATATTTGTGATCGGGAGAACTCCCTCTTTCATTTGATACCAAGTTTTACCCCTAAATCGGGGGGGTGCTATTCTAAAATTTTCCCAAAGTCTTTAATATACAATGATTTTTGCTGTTTATTTCGACAACAATTTTTTATTTGATTTTTGTGCTCATCGAAAGACATCACAATTATGTAGCACCATGCCGCGAATTATGATAAAAGATGGTGTGTGGAGAAACACTGAGGTAAGCATTTGACGCGACTGGTTACTCTTGGCCGTTTATTAACTAAATTGATAACTTTCAGGATGAAATCCTCAAAGCAGCTGTAATGAAATATGGTAAAAAACAGTGGTCACGTATTGCATAACTGCTGCACCGCAAATCTGCCAAGCAATGTAAGGCACGCTGGTACGAATGGCTTGATCCTAGCATAAAGAAGACAGAATGGTCATGGGAGAAGGATGAAAAACTTTTGCATTTTGCCAAATTAATGCCAACACAATGGCGTACAATTGCACCGATTATTTCAGAGGGTTAACTGGCACCAATTGTTCACACCAAATTGTTAGGTACAGGATTCGCCACGGGTAGGTGAGGTTGGAAATCACAACCCCTTGAATCATTTTGGTCGGCAGGTATGCCGCGGATATATTCTTGGCACTTGTTATTGATGGCTTTTATGATGCCACCAACACAACCTGGACAGACGCCAATGCTCAGTCAACCACCCAAGCCGGGTCAACCTCCAATACCCGGACACGTCCGGACGTCCTGGTTATAATGTATGTTAATACAACTAATAATTTACAAATTTGCTGATGATTATTTTTTTGTTATTTTCTTTAGCAACCACCTGCACCTGTTACTGGTAAATATCAACAGCCGCAACAGTATGATCAAGCCCAACGCCGTTTAGATCCCGATCAGATGCCAAATCCGATAAGCGTTATCATTGAAAATCAAAATAGCGCTGGTGGTGCTTTTATTACTAATGAACAGGGTTTATTACCACCATTTGTGACCACAAAATATGTGGTAGAAGATCAGGGTAACTCCTCGCCACGTTACGTTAGGTATCGATAATCGAAATTAATGTTTTGCTTGGCAATTACCTTGATCTTTCTTCTTTGCAGGTCGTCTTTGTATTGCATACCTGCAACAGCTGATTTATTAAAAACAACAACTTTGTCCATTACACTTACCGTCTCACCAATGGCACGCATGGTTGAGGGTGAATATGAGCCACCCATTGTAAATTTTGGTGAATTGGGTGCAATTAGATGCAATCGTTGCAAGGCTCAATAGCAACTTGTAGATGCTGGTCGTCGTTTCCAATGTCTAATGTGTAAAGTAACAAGAGATGGTAAAAAAAATCTTTCACTTTTACTTGTGTTCATTGATCCATATTTTTTCTCAACAGTGCCAACTGCATATTTCCAACATTTGGGCCATACCGGACAGCGTGTCGATAAATATGAATGTCTTGAACTTGTATTGGGTACATGAGTATTTGTGTAAAAAATGCTTGGGTACCGATAGCTCTCATCGTAAACCTCAACTCATATCCAACATCAATGCCTCGCATTCAATTGTGGCACTGTACGCAATACATTAGGTTCACGTAGTATTGACAAGCATATTGTTGATTCCAGTGGTAAGGCCACAATTTCAAATGATGGGGAAGCCATTATGAAACCATTGGATATTGTGAATCCAGCCGTAAAACTCTAGTAGACATCGCCAAATCTCAAAATGCTGAGGTAAGTTTTTTGTTATATTAGAATGTGTAGAATAAAAATGTTTCTCTTATCAGGTCGGCGATGGCACCACTTCAGTACTATTTTAAGCATGTGAAATCTTAAAACAAGTTAAGCCAGATGTTGAGGAAGGCGTGCATGCACGTATCATCATTAAAACTATACGTAAAGCATTACAATTATGCATGCTAAAATATGACATGGCTGTACATGTCGAAGCGCCAATCAAAGGAGCAACAAAGTGTTATTGGAAAATTGATCTGCCACAGCAATGTCCTCTAATGTCCAAGAGTATCAGAAAATTGTTGATGCTGAATACCGTATTCTGTAGAATAAACTAGCTAAGTAAGGCGCCAATGTTGTGTTTTCTAAATTGCCAATTGGTGATGTTGATACACAGTATTTTGCAGATCGTGATATATTCTGTGCTGTTCATGTACCAGAAGAAGATTGGAAACGTAGAATGAAAGCTTGTGGTGGTGCTGTTATGACTACAGCTAATGATATTAATTCAAGTGTTTTGGGTCAATGTGATTACTTTGAAGAACGTCAGGTTGGTGGTGAACGTTTCAACATTTTCCAAGGTTTGACATTAATTTCATTTTTATAGTTTATAATTATTTAAAGGTTGCGTTAATGCTAGAACAAGTACATTGATTTTACGTGGCAGTGTTGAACAATTTTTGGAAGAAACTGAGCTTCGTTACATGATGCTAAATTGCTTGTGCGGCGTACAATTAAACATGATTCTGTTATTGCTGGTAAGTCAAAATACAAATTGAAAAAAATGTGTAATCTTAGGGCCTCATTCTCTATTACGAAACGAACTTTCGATGCGGATCATAGACGAATCGCTAGTGTATTTGCACGATGTTAAACAATGGCAACTTATCACTTGACAATTACTTTTGCCTTCCTGTTAGTTAGAAAGGTAAAGACCGAACGAAAATGATAGAGAATACCATTGCTAGACGATATCGTTTGGAGGCGAATCGTTCGTCTGAGCTATCGTTCGCAATACAGAATGAAGCCTTTAAATTGTTAAGTAATATAATGAAAAGATTGTGTCCAAATACCCCCAGCGGGTTAGGGGTCAGAATTTATCTGCGGTAGGTATGCCTATCGTAAGGCGACTAAAATACCAGATTCAAGGGGCTGTGTAGCGCAACCCTTCAGGTTGCCAGCGCAATATATAGCTTCTCCAAACCCAATTGTCAACCTCACCTATCCGCGGCGAATCGTGTTTCACTAACAGACAAGGATCTGGGGGGGGGGGGGGGTGGATAGGGAGGGATGGCCTGAAGGTTTAATATGGCCACATAAATCGTTCCCGAGATAGTCGGGCTAGCACTTTAATGATGCTGTGTTACTGGAGCGTACCGGATCTGTATCCGGCTAAAGGACCATCACATCGACAACACTCCCCAAAGCATTCGGGGAGCAACCTTATCGCTACAAAAACAATAACAACATTGATCAACAACATAGGATCATTCCTAGATAATTTGTGCAAGGTTTCTCCCGTAGGGTCGCCCCTCCTAACTTAGGCCTGGTCCAATTAGGGACCTTGTACCTCTTTGTAAACAAGACCATATGCAACGTCATCTGCGTAAACCGTAAGTTTTTCTGGTCCCTCGTAGAATTACCTAAGCAGTTGGATAATGACCAGCGTCCACAGCAGAGCTGATAGCACCCCTCCCTGCGGAGTGCCCCTGTCCACTAATTTCGTGGCCGCGTACAATCCCCATTGCGATGTAATCTTACTGCAGTTTAACATGCAGTCGATCCATCTGGGTAAGGCTGGATGTACTTTAACGTAATTAAGACCATCAATAATCGCTCATTTAGAAAGCCCCGGCAATGCTTAAGAAGACTTCTAGAGCATATTCCTTATATTCCAGGGCTTTTTCTATGCCTATTACCACCCTATGCAATGCGGTGTCTACTGACTTGCCTTTGGTGTACGCCTGTTGTGTTGTGGAGAGCAGCTTTTCATCCACGTTGGACTTTATGTACACATCTAGCAGCCTCTCAAAGGTTTTGAGCAGAAATGATGGTAAGCTATTGGGTCTATAATCTTTGGCATACACGTGACCAATCTTCCCCGCCTTTGGCAGGAAAGCTACACGAGCAGTTCTCCAAGAGTGCGGTACATGATTCAGTTTATGCACCAATCGAATATTATTTTAAGCCATCCCACGACAGCCCTACTTGAAACTTGTAGCATGGCCGGACATGTACCATCTGAGCCCGGCGATTTCACCACCACTACGAGGTCCTCAGTAGTGTAATTAGGCAGCATATATGAATGCAGCTGTTTCCTTACCATTACTACAGCTCGCACCCGTCCTTCCGTTTGCGCATAGTAAACGCCAAATCCGCGCGCGCTAATTCCAGAAACCTTTCCTCCCGATGGAAGCCACGGCTCCTGGATCAGCGCGTTAGGAGGAGGAGTTCGCTCGACGCCACTTTACTGTGTTGGAGGTTTATCTGTAGGACTCGCAGCACCAATGGGCTGCTTGTCCCCCTCCAGCACCTTCATCGGGACGTCGTCGTCCTCCCCTAGCCCTTTTGGTTTAGAGTGTTGGAAGCCCCCTTCAGACTCTTGTACCTGTTGTGCTGGGTGTTCCTCTGTGCGACTCACAGCACCATCTGGCTGTTGGTCCCCTTATAACACATTCGGAGTGACGTGGGCTACCTCCACCTGTCTTTTTTCCCTTAGGCTTTTGAGGTCCTTTTCGACTTCGCCCACGTCCAGCGTGTTAGGACTTTAATACCCGCGACTTCCTTTCCTGAGTCGCATATAAAATTTGCCTGTACCTAAGGACATTTTTCCAAGCTGCGCGTACAATATATCCTCCGCCTGCTTGTTTATTTGGAAGATGTATAACTGACCTTCCTCCGTAGGCCGAGATACAGTAAGTACCTTCCAATCCTGTGTCGGTATGTTCGAATTCTGATTCTGAAAAAGTCGCATTGTATCCTCCGACTTCATCACACATGGTATCCATACCTTAACTTTTGGTACCTTGGGGATTTGCGCTTTATCCACCATCTCAAAACGCGCGTTCATGCCCTGCCTTTAGGGGTTTGGAACCACTTCCTCCAGCCACCGCAAGCTCGCGATGTTGTCGCACGCTATCATCTTCATACCATTATACCATCCCCCGAATCAAAGGTTGGAAGGAGCTTACTTGGTTATTCCCGCATCATCTTAAGCTCCTTTTCTACAGATCTCCACCTTTCACTAGTCATCTGTTCGAAAGGACTGCTACGATCAACCAGCGCCACAGTCAGTGACTGCTTTGCCACATCACTCATTTTCTCGGGAAAAGCCGTCGTCTTAGTGTTATTTCCCTTTGGCACCTCCGAGAAAGCCGGAGTCTTAGCTCCCTCTAGCTAGTCTTAGCGTTATCTCCCTTTGGCTTATCTCCTACTTCCATAGTTAGAACTTCCCTCTGACTCGCAGCCTTCGAGGTAGTTGCTACCTCGCTATTGGGGCCCATCTGTCTTACAGCTTTGGGCCTACTTGTCTTGTCTATGGGACTGCCGTGCGTCGCGGCTCTGGGACTGCGCCCTTTCTGCCATTCGACGCTTCTTCCTCCTCATACCGGTTGCAGAACCGAGGGTTTCTCGCAGCAAACCTTTTGAACTGCCTTCGACCTACTTCTACCGCCTCATGAGCCCATGCCAAGCGCTCGATCTCCTCTTCTGTTGGGTCAACCACT
Organism: Eurosta solidaginis; assembly: GCF_040869045.1. Lineage (NCBI taxonomy): Eukaryota > Metazoa > Arthropoda > Insecta > Diptera > Tephritidae > Eurosta > Eurosta solidaginis. Next base: position 248,148,222 of record NC_090319.1, on the reverse strand, counting down.
GCTCCCAAGCGTTGTACAATTCTTAGTACTGCACGGTACTTCGAGAGAGCTCTTTGCTCCGTACCCTTCTCCACTCTTCTACTCCTTTTTCATTTGTTTGCTTCTCCAACACGGAGTTCATTGAATTAGCACTACTCTCGCTCCCCGAGTCCGACGCATCGCTTAATGCGTATTTGTCGTCCTTGGCTTGCGGCTCAGTCCTCTTCTTATCATCGTCCTTATGAAAATGAGGTAATGAGTCGTTCACCTTGGTCGTACGACCACCAGCCCGACAAGGCGGGCTCAGCGGTCCAGTATTATATACGGGGAAAGAACCGTCAGCCACAGCAGCGCCCCTTACTGTGGTAAGGCCATCAATACTTCCCGAGGTGGTCCGGTATCGGGAAGGCTCCGTTCGAATACAGTCGAATTTATCCCCTGGCTACAAATCGTCCAATAGGCACGGTCCGCATAACACCCTGGATTAGGGGGTTGGCAGTTCTTGGTCACCGACATCCCGCCGCCCTCCTATGAGGCGAAACGGCGTAGATGCCAGTCCTAAACAGCTCCTCCTCATAGTCGGGCGCTATGGAGATCGGCTAAGCCCTCACACCAACGACGATTTTCGTTACAATTGCTAGTGCATGCTCTCCAAGATGTAGATCCTGATCAAAAGTCACACCCAAAATTTTAGGGTGTAAGACAATCGGTAGGGTAATGCCATATGGTCGACATTTGGCATGTTTTAAATAAGGTCACCGATGATTTGGTTGATGAAAATATCAGGTTTCGCGAGGCGACAAAACTGGAGAGATTGGGGAGATAGCTGTTTATTTTATTACAAAGTTCATCGATGTAGGAAACAATAGCATAGGCGTAGAAGCAATAGTGACTCCTGGTGGTAAAGGTAGCTATTGATATTTAGAAGTTAAGCAGAAGTTTGAATATGAGTTTTTTTAAGTTATAGCAAAAAAAGCTTTGAGGATTTTTAATATCTTACCAGGTACCTTCGTACATGTTTCTAAGAATGAAGAATAAAACCTATTCAAACTCAATTTTCACCAGGACAAAGCCGCTGAGACTTCGCTATACTTTAACATACAATACGTTACCCCATTTTAGCACAACTATCATTTTTTGATTTTATTAAATTTTATAAAATGTTTCTTCCTCTACAGTTCTATTTCGGTATTGGATGGTAAATATGGCTTTCGCATTTTCTCCATCACTAACTGTGAAAAGGTGGAAGAAATCTATGCGTGTAAATCTCACATATTATCTTGGTCGAGCGTTTCTTCAATAGCTCTCTAGTGGTGATGGTGACAGCAGAGAAACCCAACTGTTTACAAATGTTACACTTCAAAAAGAATCAAAATATCTTCCATTGCGTCTACGGCTCAAATACCCACAGTATATGAATGAATCGGTTGCACGAACTGGGTCTGAATACTGAAACAGTACACATATTCAAAATTGATGAGGAGGCTGTGATGATGGTATAGGGTGAGTTGTTGAATAACATACGAAAACCACTTTAACCCATCTATATATTTGCATTACAGCTAAAGCTTTACAAACAGCAAAAATTGCTGGCGCCAAGCAATTGCAAAAGGCAGTGAAGCATTCATAACACTGTACGGATGGTGTAAAGTTAGAAACTGCTGTTGTAACAGCTGCCACCGACACAACGGTCATCTCTACTTCGCCGAGTAGCGGCTCGTCCGACTATCTATCGAAGACAGTATAATCATATGTTTTGCCAACACAGGTTAGCGATATGCTTGCACAGGAAAAGATTTCAATTGGAAAACAAAAACCAATTAAGAGAGTTTATTTATTGTTAAAGTATTTTCTTTTCTTTATATCAACAGTATTAATTTAAGTTGCAATATCACGTACATATATAATAAGGGATGTGATACGATTAGCTGTCGGAATTAGATTTGAAACCAATCAATACTCCTGCTAAGGGTTGTAGAATTATTGCTTGAATAATTAGATTTAGAACAATAATAAGTCTGACTTTATTACAAGTCGTACATTTTTAAGTTCATCAATTACGACAGCAATCGGATTCCACGACACCTTTGAATATTCTTGATTTGAAAAAAGAGTAAACGTAATCTGAATTTCTACTAAGCATTAAGTTGTAGATTATTCAAATAATTGAAGTTTTTTCTGAAGCTTAAAATTATTTTCTGCTCGCTTAGAAAAGATTTCAATTGGAAAACAAAAACCAATTAAGAGAGTTTATGTTATTATTAAAGTACTTACTTTTCTTTATATCAATTGTATTAATTTAAGTTGCAATATCACGTACATATATAATAAGGGATGTGATACGATTGCTGTCGGAATTAGATTTGAAACCAATCAATACTCCTGCTTTGGGTTGCAGAATTATTGCTTGAATGATTAGATTTAGAACAATAATAAGTCTGACTCAATTAATAGTCGTACATTTTTAAGTTCTTCAATTACGACAGCAATCGGATCCACGACACCTTTGAATATTCTTGATCTGAATTTCTACTAAGCTTTAAGTTGTAGATTATTCAAATAATTGGAGTTTTTTCTGAAGCTTAAAATTATTTTTTGCTCGCTTAGAAGAGATTTCAATTGGAAAACAAAAACCAATTAAGCGAGTTTATTTATTATTAAAGTTCTTCTGTTTTATATGAACTGGATTAATATAAGTTCCAAGTTCATGTACATATATAATAATATTGAAAATAATAAATATTGAAAATTCAATTTTTTTGGTTCATATTTTATTCATATGGCTGCTCCAGGTAAAGTAAATCTGCAGGCAAAATTCACGTTATATGGCGGTTATATAAATGGTAAAACCGCAGTAAAATTGATTGTCAAATGACTCGAAAATGTAGAGTGAAATGACGGAAAAATGACCGCCATTTGACGAGCATTGTGACGTGTGTGAGCAGCACAGTGCTATGCTCACATCCTATAAGTGGGAGCGGAATGCACGATCACATTAATAGGAACGAAACGGAAAATTTGGTCACAAAAGTTCATCACGCCCATGCAAACGTGACTATGAATATAACCGCTGCAGAAAGTCACAATGACCGTAAAATGACTAGTAAAATGACGTGGAGCGTTTTTGCAGGGCAAGAATACAAGTACACCACTTAAAATTAAAATACCAAATCCCCAAGTTAAAAATCAAAGACTTTATTGGGTAAAGCAGGTGTTATTATTGTATTGGCCGAATATACAACGCAACCAACGAGTCCAGATCGTGATCCGTTTAACCAAAGAGGATAAATACAATAAGAGCCGTCACTCGTTATTTTTTTGGCATTTACTCGATGTATACTGAGAGGTAGTCGCTACTTTTTTTTGGGCGAGATGTTTATAAATGTCTTCTATACATTTTCGTGGGGTATTTGTGTTTATTTTTCGACTGGATGTAATTAATTTATTTAATTCTCTTTCCAAAAATCACAGTTGCACAAGGGGCCTAAACGGAATGGATAAATGCGAGACAATTAAAAATGTCCCTCTCAGAAAACATTCAGCATAAATTTTTTCATTTCCAGCGAGATACTCGCCACAAAATAACGAGTGACGGCTCTTATTGTATTTATTCTCTTTGATAAAACGTTTGTTAACTAAAGAGTAATTTCCACAGCTATTATCAACCCAAGACTGAACCGACATTGCGTTTGAATGTGGGTGGCGGCAATTTAATACAAAACTCGACACCTGTAGTTGAATTGCGTTCACCATTTATATCGGTATGTTGTTTCACTTTTATATAGTTTAATTCTGTATATACATACTCTCTTTGTTTCCATTAACACTCAGACGTATATGGCATAGTACAGGTCTACAAGTAGGATATGGAACAGCACGCACATACACAGCCACGCTCACCTGATAAAATTCTTGTTCCTGTTAGTTTTTTGTGTGGATGCTATTTGGCACTGTTGTACCTCTTAGGTCCAAGAAAAGTGTAGTAGCTGCTAACAAAAACTGCGTAAAATTTTTATTGTAAAATTACAAATAAAATATCCTTATTTACTTTCAAACGAGCACTAAATTACATCTCTCTTTAAAATCCATATGTTTTGGACAATTTTAATTGCCAAATTGTGATACTTTATTTCCGGGGACGATTGCTAAAACACGACCAAATCTGTCGGGGGAGGTATTAATAGACGCGTTTTTGCCTCGCTTCCAATAATTCGAATACTTTTTTGCCTTTGGACTATTGATAACAGGATAAAACACGTCTTTTCATTTCTCTTTCCACATTTTTGGACGGGTTATTGCAGTCGAGCTCGGTTTCAAACTGGTTTTCGAGGAGAACTTTTGAGCGGGTAGAAAAACTTAGCACCCGTGTTTGTATTCTTAATACTGGAATAACTACGTGTCCTCAGATAGCCCAATTCAAGACTTTTGTATAATTTTCTGTAGGACCCATATAGGTGCAGTACATTTTCATACTAAATTCGTTCAAAAAAATTTACTATCACAGCAACCCATATCTGATATTCCGCTCCTTTTTTTGTTTCCCTGTGTCGCTTTCGACGAAGCAACCCCGGTAATTTTGACACTTCGTTCAGTGTCAAAATTCAAGTTCCACGCAGGTTCCACGCTAGTTTGACACTGACCGAAGTGTCAAACTGCCGTGTGTTAGAAAGGGAAAGAAATTGTTTCCCTCTCATACATATCATACTTGTAAACCTGTACAATGGTAAAGACGGCGATATAATTTTATGGGAATTTTGTGAAGAGCATCCACCTTTAATGAATCAAGTAAAGTTGCAATGCATTATTTCTTTCTAGTTCAATAAAAAAAATTTCCAATTTCTTTTATAACAAAAACTAGGTTGGCATGTGTTCCAAAATTAAAAACTATTATAAACGCAAAGCTGCAAAGGATAATGGCCCTCAGGATTTCAAATATGATGAAGTCGCATTTGCGCACACCAGCCCCTTTTTGGGAATACTTCATCCTTGACAATGCATACAGACAGAAAATAATATATATCGTGCACCTATCTATCCACAACAAATTATTCACACCGATTTCCTTCTTATTCGCAATCGTAGCAATTATTGGATACGTGCTGTTGATGCTGTCTTTACAGTGGGGCAGGAATGTCCCCTTTATGAAGTGCCCGGTCCAAATTCGAAACGCGCACATAATTTTACAACAGATTTTATACAGGTAAAAAATAAGAAAACTGCAAAATGCTTATTAAAATTAAAAAATATATATTTTCAGGTTTTCCTTTATCGTTTATTTTGGAAAACTAGTGATAATTCATATCGCATACGCGCATTTTCAGCTCACTCCGAAAGCAGCATTCGTAAATGTTTAAAACAATGTGCAGATTTTAAACGTACTGGCATGGATAGCAATTGGTGGGTTATAAAACCCGAATTCCGTTTACCCTACGAGGAAGAAATACGTGCCATGGTTTCACCCTAACAATGTTGCGCTTTCTTTAGTATGATTGCGGCTAAACAGCGTTTAAAAGATGCTGGCTATGGTGAAACATTCTTACTCGCTTCACAAGACGATGACGATGAAGACGCACAGCTGAAGTTGGATGATGAAGTGAAGGTTGCGCCTTGGAATACCTCGCCGTAAGTTGAAAGAACTTGTAGAATGGTGTGAATTTTGGATATTGATACATATATGGAATATTAAATTGATCATCTATTCTGTTTACAGAACTTATATACAAGCCATGCGCGGAAAGTGTCTTCTACAATTGACTGGGCCGGCAGATCCAACTTGATATGTAGAGGGTTTTTCTTACGTGCGCGTACCCAACAAGCCAACAGTGAGTTGCTACGATATTGTCATGCATACATTTCAGTGATTTATTTACTTATATTTTTTGCACAGCAAACCAAAGAGGAGCAAAAGTCACAACCTAAGCGCACTGTCACCGGCAGAGATGACAGTCTGGTCTAATGCAGTCACAATCCGGTCAAATACAACCTCAACACCCTATGCACCAGCCATTTGGTGGCCATGAGAAACATGATCCTCCAGGTATGCCTCCCGCATCTACTGGACCAGGTGGGGAAATGACACCACATACAGTTATACCAAGGTATATACAACAACAGCAACTGGGTTATGCAATGCCACGATACCAGCAGCAACAACCTCCCAGCCTGGCTATCTGCCAATGCCACAACATCCGGGCTATCCACCACAACCTCAACAGCCAGGTTATCCTCTACAACAACCAGGTGCACCACGTGGCTACATGGGTCAAATGATGCTACCAACACAACCTGGACAGGCGCCGATGCCGGGTTAACCCACAATACCCGAACACGTCCCGACGTTCTGGCTATAATGTATGCTAATACAACTAATATATTTTAAAATTTGCTGATGATTATTTTTGTGTTATTTTCCTTAGCAACCACCTGCACCTGTTACTGGTAAATATCAACAGCCGCAACAGTATGATCAAGCCCAAGGCCGTTTAGATCCCGATCAGATGCCAAATCCGAACAGGGTTTATTTCCACCATTGGTGACCACAAAATATGTGGTATAAGATCAGGGTAACTCTTCGCCACGTTACGTTAGGTATCGCCATTCGAAATTAATGTTTTGTTTGGCAATTACATTGATCTTTCTTCTTTGCAGGTCCTCTTTGTATTGCATACCTGCAACAGCTGATTTATTAAAAACAACAGCTTTGTCCCGTACACTTACCGTCTAACCAATGGCACGAACGGTTGAGGGTGAATATGAGCCACCCATTGTAAATTTTGGTGAGTTGGGTCCAATTAGATGTAATCGTTCCAAGGCTCATATGCAATTTGTAGATGCTGGTCGTCGTTACCACTGTCTTATGTGTAAAGTAACAACAGATGGTAAAAAAAATCTTTCACTTTTACTTGTTTTCATTGATCCATATTTTTTCTCAACAGTGCCAACTGTATATTTGCAACATTTGGGCCACACCGGACGGCGTGTCGATAAATATGAACGTCCTGAACTTGTATTGGGTACATATGAGTTTTTGTGTAAAAAATGTGTGGGTACCGATAGACATTGCAAGCAGGGCATACATTTTGTATGTCGGGGTTGATTCTGGATAGGTAAGAGTTTAACCTGTTACAGTATCCAGAAAGAAGTTGAGCAAGAGTGACACGCGTTTCCCTGGGGAGTATGCGTTCCTCTTCTGCGAGTTCTGGATATTTTTCTTCAAGTACTGGATTCGCCGGGCAATTCCCGACATAAAGGTCCGACGCCTGTCTATGGAGTTCACCAAGGACCAGCTTGTGTTTTTCCGCTTCATACGGCTGGGTTCTCAGGTGCCGTATTTCCTCAAAATGCTTACGGAGATGACTCCTTAGGCCACTAGGCGGTGCTGGTTCGTCAATCAGATGTCTGTTGGGATGCCCAGGTTTCTGGGTATTCAACAGAAACTGTTTGGTCAGCATCTCATTTCTCTCCCTGATGGGGAGTATTTTCGCCTCATTATGCAGATGGTGTTCTGGGGACATAAGAAGACAGCCTGTGGCGATTCTGAGAGCAGTATTTTGGCAGGCCTGTAGTTTCTTCCAGTGGGTGGTTTTTAGGCTTGGCGACCATATGGGTGACGCGTAGCACGTAATCGGCTGGCTAATTGCTTTGTATGTGGTCAAGAGCGTTTCTTTATCTTTTCCCCAGGTACTGCCAGCAAGGGATTTGAGGATTTTATTACGGCTCTGAATTCTTGAAACAATTGCGGTTGCGTGCGCACCAAAATGTAGATCCTGAACAACGTCACACCCAAGATTTTGGGGTGTAGGACAGTCGGTAGCGTAGTGCCATCGAAGTGGATGTTCAATATGGTCGACATTTGGGGCGTCCATGTTGTAAATAAGGTCGCGGAAGATTTAGTCGGTGACAATGCCAGGTTTCGCGAGGCGAAAAAACTGGAGAGATCAGGGAGATAGCCGTTTATTTTATTGCATAGCTCATCGATCTTTGGGCCTGGGCCTGTGGCCATTATTGTGCAGTCATCGGCGTAGGAAACGATTGTGACTCCTTCCGGTGGTGAAGGTAGCTTAGATATGTAGAAATTAAACAAAAGCGGGGATAGGACACCACCCTGTGGCACCCCTTGTTTAATTCTCCTTTGTTTTGATGTTTCGTTTCTGAATTGCACCGATGCCTGCCGACCACCCAGATAATTTGCGGTCCACCTTTTAAGACATGGGGGAAGGGTAGACCCTTCCAGGTCTTGCAGTAACGAGCCATGGTTGACCGTATCAAAAGCTTTTGATAGGTCTAACGCTACGAGTACTGTTCTATGGTGGGGATATTGATTCAAACTGCAATTTATCTGGGTGCTAATGACATTTAGCGCGGAGGTAGTGCTATGGAGTTTTCTGAAGCCATGCTGATGAGGGGCTAGCTGCAAATGTGCTTGGAAATAAGGGAGCAAAATGGCTTCAAGCGTCTTTGCCACTGGCGATAGGAGAGATATCGGACGATATGACTCACCTACGTTAGCTGGTTTCCCAGGCTTTAGTAGCGGGACCACCTTGGCCATTTTCCATTTCTCGGGTATGACAAAGGTGGAAAGAGACAGGTTGAAGACATGCGCTAAATATTTGAAACCCTCTTTCCCTAGGTTTTTAAGCATCGGCATTGCTATGCCGTCTGGGCCCACTGCTTTGGATGGTTTAGCGCGACCAATGGCGCCCTCAACCTCTCTAGCGGTGATGGTAATTGGTGACGCACTGAGTTTGTGTTTATGTGCGTGTCTATTGGCTCTCCGTCTATCTTTGTCGACCGTAGGATGCATTATATATTGTCGGCAGAAAGCGCTCGCGCATTTTTTCGCATCCGACAGCACCTTATCGCCAAAGGCGATGGAAACTTTGTCTTTGTGCTTAGTCGGATTCGATAGGGACTTTACGGTGGACCAAAGTTTACCTACACCGGTAGAGAGGTTACAACCTCTTAGGTGCTCTTCCCATTTCGCCCGCTTGTGTTCGTCCACAAGCAATCTGATGCGTTGGTTTATATCCCTTATTTGGGGGTCGCCTGGATCAAGCTGTCTTATAAGGTCGCGTTCCCTCGCTAAGCTCGCGGCCTCCGCCGGGAAGTGGGGCCGGATTTCGGGAATTCTCCCGGCGGGAATGAAATGTGCCGAGGCGGATTCAATGACCTTACGGAAGGCACGCTCCCCTTGGCGGGCATAAGTCGGGATAGGGAGGGCAGCAAAGCTGCTGTCTGTTGCAGATTTATATTCTTCCCACTTTCCTTTTTTGAAGTTTATGAAAGTGCGTTTTTCGGTGACGATGAAGTCGGCGGTACGCTCGAACGAAATAAGTATGGGCAGGTGGTCGGATGCCAATGTTACCATCGGCTGCCAGTTGACGCAGTTTACGAGTTCTGCGCTCACGATTGAGATATCTGGCGAGCTATGACAGCTTCCTACCATACGTGTGGGGGCGTCTCCGTTTATTGTGCAGAACGTCGTTTCGTCTATTTGATCCGCCAACATCTCACCCCTACTGTCCGCCCACAAGTTTGAATGCCATAGGTCGTGATGGGCATTGAAATCGCCTAAGATAATGCGATTGTTGCCAGTGAGTAAGGCCTCGATATTAGGGCGGTATCCACTGGGGCAACAGGTGACAGGAGGGATGTAAATGTTGATGATTTCTAGATTTGCATCGCCTAACCGGACAGATAGGCCTTGACGTTCTAAGACATTGTCACTGCGGTCGATGCCAGGATCAAATATATGATATTGCACAGAGTGGTGTATAATAAACGCGAGGCCGCCTCCATTTCCGCTCTCGCGGTCTTTCCTGTGGACACTATAACCAGAGCAGGTCTGCAATGCAGATCTTGCTGTGAGTTTAGTCTCTTGAATCGCAGCAATGCGGATGTTGTGCCGCTTCATTAAATCGACTATCTCCGTAATCTTCCCAGTTAGTCCATTACAGTTGAACTGCAGAATTCTGAAGTGCTTGAGGGGTGACGCCGCCACTCTAGGGGTAAGTGAGGGGTGACTACGCCTAGGTTGTGGAAGGCCAGGACGCAATTGCTGTTGTGGCCTTGGGACTGGGCGCCCTTGGGCAAGCATTGGGGTACCCGGATGATTTGGGTTTGCGACCTGCCAACATGGCGCGATGAAACCCGTCGAGGGGTTGCCGTCGCGGAGACCAGAACATCTAGGAAAGTGGCACCACCCAAGGCAGGAGCTGCATTGAGCGGATGTCGCGGATTCTGTGCTGGCAGACGGTGCAAACGGAGGCAGGGACTAAGAGTCTGTTTCCCTGACCTGCACGATTGCTGCCAGAAAAGAGGGGGGGGGGGGGGGAGAAGAAGACGGGGCAGGGGCTGATGCTCAGCATTGCTACCAGCTCTACTACGAAGGTAGTAGTTATGAGTGGTATCAGCTGTTTGAGTTGTTGGCGCCGTAGCGCCGTGGGATCAAGCCCAGAACAACCTGTCCCATGCAACCATCCCTTGCACGAGACACACTGAACAGAGTATGATCGTCCTAAAAAGATTCTTTTCTGGCAAATGCAGCAAAACCATTTCTCAGGACCGGGGTCAGGAGACGGACCCGGATTGGGTTCGATACCTTCCCGGAGTAAGAGAATATGTAGCAGTCCTGCTGCAAGGAGCTGCTGGGAGGATGACAATTTGTGGGAGGGACGAAACAAATTAAATGGGGTCACACTGAAATGACAGTCCTTGGTCGGGAAAAATCCCGAGTCGCTCCGGTACATAGAACCGACTGCCTTGGGAAGCGCCGATAGCTCTCAAGGTAAACCTCAACTCATATCCAACATCAAAGCCTCGCAATCAATTGTGGACGCTCTACGCACTACATTGGGTCCACGCAGTAGGGACAAGCATATTGTTGATTCCAGTGGTAGGGCCACAATTTCAAATGATGGTGCAACCATTATGAAACTATTGGATATTGTGCATCCAGCCGGAAAACTCTAATCGACATCGCCAAATCTCAAGATGCTGAGGTAAGTTTTTTGTTATATTAGAATGTGTAGAATATAAATGTTTCTCTTATCAGGTCGCCGATGGCACCACTTCAGTAGTACTTTAAGCAGGTGAAATCTTAAAACAAGTTAAACCATATGTTGAGGAAGGCGTGCACGCACGTATCATCATTAAAGCTATACGTAAAGCATTATAATTATGCATGATCAAAATATGACATGGCTGTACATGTCTAAGCGCCAATCAAAGGAACAACAACGTGTTTTATTGGAAAGCACGCTGCCACAGCAATGTCCTCCAAACTTATTAATCAACAAAAAGATTTATTTTATAAAATTGTTGTGGACGCTGTACTTTCCTTTGATGGACCCAACGTCATACAAAAGATGTAAAATCGCATTATTAAATAACGTAAGGGACGACTAAAATAAGATTCAAGGGGCTGTGTAGCGCAACCCTTCAGGTTGCCAGCGCAATATATAGCTTCTCCAAACCCAATTGTCAACCTCACCTATCCGCGGCGAATCCTGTTTCACTAACAGACGAGGCTCTGGCGACCCCAAGCTCCTCATGGAACTTGGAGGTGGAGAGGGGGGAATGGCCTGAAGGTTTAATGTGACCACATAAATCGTTCCCGAGATGGTCGGCCTAGCACCTTAATGGTGCTGTGGTACCGGAGCGTACCGAATCTGTATCCGGCAAACGACCATCACATCGATAACATTCCCCAAAGCCTTCGGGGAGCAACCTTATCGCTACAACAACAACAACATAATTCTGAAAAGTACGTGTTGATAATGTTCAAGAGTATCAGAAAATTGTTGATGCTGAATGGCGTATTCTGTACAATGAACTAGCTAAGTAAGGCGTCAATGTTGTGTTATCTAAACTACCAATTGGTGACGTTGTTACACACTATTTTGCAGATTGTGATGTTCTGTGCTGTTCGTGTACCAGAAGAAGATTTAAAACGTACAATGAAAGCTTGTGGTGGTGCTGTTATGACTACAGCTAATGATATTAATTCAAGTGTTTTGGGTCAATGTGATTACGTTGAAGAACGTCAAGTTGGTGGTGAACGTTTCAACATTTTCCAAGGTTTGATAGTAGGTTTGACATTGATTTTATTTTCATAGTTTATAATTATTTAAAGGTTGCGTTAATGCTAGAACATGTACATTGATTTTACGTGGCGGTGCCGAACAATTTTTGGAAGAAACTGAGCTTCGTTACATGATGCGATAATGATTAAATTTTTCCCAAATTATTAAATAAATTATAAAATTAAAAATTGCTTCAAATAAATGTTTTCATACATTTAAAAAAGCAATTCGGGGCAATCCCCGATTAAATCATACAGACAAAATTGGTTAATTCGTTGTAGTTCTATAAATAGAACAAAAACAGCAACAATACCAAAGTTTATTCGAAAACCGCCGTACCAACAAGCATAGCATAATTGCATACGAAGTATGCAATGTGTAAAAGATTAAAATATGCAAAAGAAGGCAATTGGGAAAAACTTTACAACAACTAAGGCATGACGTAGCTGAATGCGTTTGTAACCATTTCAACTATCGTAGGAGTGCGGGTTCGACTCCCACTCCCGGGATAGATAGATAGATAGATAGATGTTGTGAGGTTAAGCACTGCGACCTATTGGTCTATTGTGCCCTCAATTCTCTTTACAACACTTCATCCAAGCCGAGTTCTCTGAGAAAATCCAGAATGGTTCCCGGCTTCAGAGAGTGTATGTGACTATTTCCTAGTTTGGATGATCCTAGGATTCTAAGTCTTCGTCTCGCGACTGCCTCACATTCTTTCAGGATGTGTTCTGCAGACTCATCTTCGACATCACAGAAGCGACAGAGGCTACTAGCTGATATGCCCAATTTATGCATGTGGCTCTTTAGCCTACAGTGACCTGTGAGTATACCTGTTACAATCCTAAGGCTACTTTTTGGGAGGTTAATCATAGCCTTATATCGCTTCGAGTTGTACCCTCCTATTAGTGCCTTTGCCTGCCGAAGTCCTGGATTCTCGCGCCAGTGTTGTTCTCTGAGGCACGCCTCCTTTTGTATAAAGTCCTCCCTTATTGTATGTGACCCTATTGGCACCATAGGCTCGGGTCCTATTGGCTTTCCGGCCGCTGCCAACTTGGCAAGCTCGTCGGCTCGCTCGTTACCATCCACTCCTCTGTGTCCAGGTACCCATGCCAGACGGATGGTGTTGTTGACTCCTAGATTGTTTAACCTCTCCACGCACTCAAGGACTGTTGATGATTTGATCTCAACCGATCACTCCCGGGATAAAAGGCTTTGAAGAGATTTACAAGGTATAATCGAAACAGCTGTTGGCCTGTCCGTCCTGATGTCGCGTTGTTTAAATTCTTCCCAAATTATTAAATAAATTATAAAATTAAAAATTGCTTCAAATAAATGTTTTCATACATTTAAAAAAGCAATACGGGCAATCCCCGATTAAATCATACAAACAGACAAAATTGGTTAATTCTTTGTAGTTCTATAAATAGAACAAAAACAGCAACAATACCAAAGTTTCTTCGAAAACCGCCGTACCAACAAGCATAGCTTTGACACATAATTGCATACGAAGTATGCAATGTGTAAAAGATTAAAATATGCAAAAGAAGGCAATTGGGAAAAACTTTGCAACAACTAAGGCATGACGTAGCTGAATGCGTTTGTTACCATTTCAACTATCGTAGGAGTGCGGGTTCGACTCCCACTCCCGGGATAAAAGGCTTTGAAGAGATTTACAAGGTATAATCGAAACAGCTGTTGCCTTGTCCGTCCTGATGTCGCGTGGTTTAAATTCTTCCCAAATTATTAAATAAATTATAAAATTAAAAATTGCTTCAAATAAATGTTTTCATACATTTAAAAAAGCAATACGGGCAATCCCCGATTAAATCATACAAACAGATAAAATTGGTTAATTCAATACATTTAAAAAAGCAATTCGGGGCAATCCCCGATTAAATCATACAAACAGACAAAATTGGTAAATTCGTTGTAGTTCTATAAAATAGATAAATAGATAATTGCATACGAAGTATGCAATGTGTAAAAGATTAAAATATGCAAAAGAAGGCAATTGGGAAAAACTTTACAACAACTAAGGCATGACGTAGCTGAATGCGTTTGTAACCATTTCAACTATCGTAGGAGTGCGGGTTCGACTCCCACTCCCGGGAGAAAAGGCTTTGAAGAGATTTACAAGGTATAATCGAAACAGCTGTCGCCTTGGCCGTCCTGATGTCACGTTGTTCAAATTTTTCCCAAATTATTAAATAAATTATAAAATTAAAAATTGCCTCAAATAAATGTTTTCATACATTTAAAAAAGCAATACGGGAAATCCCCGATTAAATCATACAAACAGACAAAATTGGTTAATTCAGTACATTTAAAAAAGCAATTCGGGGCAATCCCCGATTAAATCATACAAACAGACAAAATTGGTAAATTCGTTGTAGTTCCATAAATAGAACAAAAACAGCAACAATACCAAAGTTTCTTTGAAAACCGCCGTACCAACAAGCGTAGCTTTGACACATAATTGCATACGAAGTATGCAATGTGTAATAGATTAAAATATGCAAAAGAAGGCAATTGGGAAAAACTTTACAACAACTAAGGCATGTCGTAGCTGAATGCGTTTGTAACCATTTCAACTATCGTAGGAGTGCGGGTTCGACTCCCACTCCCGGGAGAAAAGGCTTTGAAGAGATTTACAAGGTATAATCGAAACAACTGTCGCCTTGTCCGTCCTGATGTCACGTTGTTTAAAATTTTCCCAAATTGTTAAATAAATCAAATTTTTCATTCGAAACCACGGAAACAACTCAAATTTTACTTGAATATAACACACTTTTGAATTGTCCAAATATATAGTTAGCTGCTGCAGCAATATAGCTCAAAGCAATTAATATATTTTTTTATGTTATTATTAAAGTACTTACTTCTTTTTTATATTACTTACTTACTTAATTGGCGCTTAACCGTCTAAACGGTTATGGCCGTCCAACAAGGCGCGCCAGTCGCTCCTTCGCTCCGCCAACCGGCGCCAATTGGTCACACCAAGGGAGTTTAAATCGTTTTCCACCTGGTCCTTCCAACGGAGTGGGGGCCGCCCTCTAGCCTTTTTATATTAAATGTATTAATTTAAGTTGCAATTTCATATATATATAAGGCTCCAAGGTGCAAAACCAGATGAATCCATGATATGTAAAACTTAGAAAAGCACAAACAAATTTTAAATTTGTTATGAATGAAAATTGTTATGAATTTTCAATACGGGTTTTTAGAATGTTGCTAGTCGATACAATATTGTCGCAATTTAAATATTATTTTAAAATTTTTAATGTCTGTTTTGCGTCTAGGTGCCTCATATATAATATTCTTTATTTGGAAAAAAATTACTAAATCTAAAGATATGTTTTAAATAAATGTTGTGTTTGGTTATTATAATTAAAAATAAATATTGAAAATTCAATTTTTTTGGTTGATATTTTATTCATGTGGCTGCTCCAGGTAAAGTAAATCGGGAGGTAAAATTCAAGTTATATGGAGGTTATATAAATGGTAAAACCGCAGTAAAATTGATTGTTAAATGACTCGAAAATGTAGAGTGAAATGACCGAAAATTTTACCGCCATTTGACGCGCATTGTGACGTGTGTGAGCAGAACAGTACTATGCTCACATCATATAAGTGGGAGCGGAATGCACAATCACATAAATAGGTACGAAATGGGGAAAAAGTGTAAAAAAGTTACCGACGCCTGAAAAAACGTGACTAAAATTTACCAAGGGGCGTGACCGCACAATGACGGTAAAATGACTAGTCAGATGACTTGGAGCGTTTTTGCAGGGTATATCTGAGTATAATGCGTATTGAAATTTATCCCTGCAAAAATCGTGTGACCGAAAACGCACACAGCCACACGAATTTTTGACAGGGGTGACGATTTGGAATGAAAAATTCTCCAAATGAAATAGCATGTTGACAAATTTAGCTTTGCCACAATGTATCGTGCTCTCTCGCACCTACTATATGCATAGGTATTGTGAAATATGTCCTTTTTGTGTGTAAAAATTTTCAGCGAGTCCGCCATTTTCCGCGAATTGAGCTGCAGGCCTGTGCTAATTTTGGAGCATTAAATTAAATTAAAACAATAACAACCGAACAATAACTTTATAGCTGGTCAATATGGTGAAACAGCTAAGCCGCCGCCTCAAGCCAATGCGCCAACTTCCATGAATTCGCCATCGCCTCTAGCAACGACACCGCCAGGGAAAGCTGTACCTGGTGGTCCCAATCAGATGACTATAAATAGGGCAAATATACGTGGCTTGCCTCATAATTTGTGTTTAATAAATTTTGTTATTTTTCTAGACTGGTCAACCACCAACATCAAGTGCAGGCGGTGTTGCAGCTCTATACCAGCACACAGGTGAATAGCAAACGCCACCGCAATCGTGTCCAATGCCACGACAGTCTGGTCTAATGCAGTCACAATCCGGTCAAATGCCACCTCAACACCATATGCACCAGCCATTTGGTGGCCATGAGAAACATGGTCCTCCAGGTATGCCGCCCGCATCAACTGGACCAGGTGGGGCAATGACACCACATCCAGTTATACCAAGGTATATACAACAACAGCAACTGGGTTATGCAATGCCACGATACCAGCAGCAACAACCTCCCCAGCCTGGCTATCTGCCAATGCCACAACATCCGGGCTATCCACCACAACCTCAACAGCCAGGTTATCCTCTACAACAACCAGGTGCACCACGTGGTTACATGGGTCAAATGATGCTACCAACACAACCTGGACAGGCGCCGATGCCGGATTAACCCCCAATACCCGGACATGTCCTGACGTTCTGGCCATAATGTATTCTAATACAACTAATATATTTTAAAATTTGCTGATGATTATTTTTGTGTTATTTTCCTTAGCAACCACCTGCACCTGTTACTGGTAAATATCAACAGCCGCAACAGTATAATCAAGCCCAAGGCCGTTTAGATCCCGATCAGATGCCAAATCCGAACAGGGTTTATTTCCACCATTGGTGACCACAAAATATGTGGTATAAGATCAGGATAACTCTTCGCCACGTTACGTTAGGTATCGCTATTCGAAATTAATGTTTTGTTTGGCAATTACATTCATCTTTCTTCTTTGCAGGTCCTCTTTGTATTGCATACCTGCAACAGCTGATTTATTAAAAACAACAGCTTTGGCCATTACACTTACCGCCTAACCAATGGCACGAACGGTTGAGGGTGAATATGAGCCACACATTGTAAATTTTGGTGAGTTGGGTCCAATTAGATGTAATCGTTGCAAGGCTCATATGCAATTTGTAGATGCTGGTCGTCGTTACCAATGTCTCATGTGTAAAGTAACAACAGATGGTAAAAAAATCTTTCACTTTTACTTGTTTTCATTGATCCATATTTTTTCTCAACAGTGCCAACTGTATGTTCGCAACATTTGGGCCACACCGGACGGCGTGTCGATAAATATGAACGTCCTGAACTTGTATTGGGTACATATGAGTTTTTGTGTAAAAAATGTGTGGGTACCGATAGCTCTCAAGGTAAACCTCAACCATAGTGTACCTATACAAGTGTGTTCACTAAGCGATAAACGTCAAAACTACAAACAGCCTCGCTCACCTGATGGAAACCTCAGGTCTAGAGTCGCATTTTTGGTCTCAACGACAACATTTTTGTCTACCAATCGTCTCGACTTTTTCAATTTTTCAATCATTCGGCGCATTCGGTAATGGTATCCAGTTTGAATTTGCTGTCATTCCGAATACAGCGAGTGCCTGTCAAAATGCTTGACAGATAAGTCAACACACTTGTACTTGTACACTATGACCTCAACTCATATCCAACATCAATGCCTCGCAATCAATTGCGGACGCTGTACGCACTACATTGGGTCCACGCAGTAGGGACAAGCATATTGTTGATTCCAGTGGTAAGGCCACAATTTAAAATGATGGTGCAACCATTATGAAACTATTGGATATTGTGCATACAGCCGTAAAACTCTAATCGACATCGCCAAATCTCAAGATGCTGAGGTAAGTTTTTTGTTATATTAGAATGTGTAGAATATAAATGTTTCTCTTATCAGGTCGGCGATGGCACCACTTCAGTACTACTTTAAGCAGGTGAAATCTTAAAACAAGTTAAACCATATGTTGAGGAAGGCGTGCATGCACGTATCATCATTAAAGCTATACGTAAAGCATTATAATTATGCATGATCAAAATATGGCATGGCTGTACATGTCGAAGCGCCAATCAAAGGAACAACAACGTGTTTTATTGGAAAGCACGCTGCCACAGCATTGTCCTCCAAACTTATTCATCAACAAAAAGATTTATTTTCTAAAATTGTTGTGGACGCTGTACTTTCCTTTGATGGACCCAACGTCATACAAAAGATGTAAAATCGCATTATTAAATAACGTAAGAGACGACTAAAATAAGATTCAAGGGGCTGTGTAGCGCAACCCTTCAGGTTGCCAGCGCAATATATAGCTTCTCCAAACCCAATTGTCAACCTCACCTATCCGCGGCGAATCCTGTTTCACTACCAGACGAGGCTCTGGCGACCCCAAGCTCCTCATGGAACTTGGGGGTGGAGAGGGGGGAATGGCCTGAAGGTTTAATGTGGCCACATAAATCGTTCCCGAGATGGTCGGGCTAGCACCTTAATGGTGCTGTGGTACCGGAGCGTACCGAATCTGTATCCGGCAAACGACCATCACATCGACAACATTCCACAAAGCCTTCGGAGAGCAACCTTATCGCTACAACAACAACAACAACATAATTCTGAAAAGTACGTGTTGATAATGTTCTAGAGTATCAGAAAATTGTTGATGCTGAATGGCGTATTCTGTACAATGAACTAGCTAAGTAAGGCGTCAATGTTGTGTTATCTAAACTACTAATTGGTGATGTTGTTACACACTATTTTACAGATTGTGATGTTCTGTGCTGTTCGTGTACCAGAAGAAGATTTAAAACGTACAATGAAAGCTTGTGGTGGTGCTGTTATGACTACAGCTAATGATATTAATTCAAGTGTTTTGGGTCAATGTGATTACGTTGAAGAACGTCAAGTTGGTGGTGAACGTTTCAACATTTTCCAAGGTTTGATAGTAGGTAGGTTTGACATTGATTTTATTTTCATAGTTTATAATTATTTAAAGGTTGCGTTAATGCTAGAACATGTACATTGATTTTACGTGGCGGTGCCGAACAATTTTTGGAAGAAACTGAGCTTCGTTACATGATGCTATAATGATTAAATTTTTCCCAAATTATTAAATAAATTATAAAATTAAAAATTGCTTCAAATAAATGTTTTCATACATTTAAAAAAGCAATTCGGGGCAATCCCCGATTAAATCATACAGACAAAATTGGTTAATTCGTTGTAGTTCTATAAATAGAACAAAAACAGCAACAATACCAAAGTTTCTTCGAAAACCGCCGTACCAACAGCATAGCTTTTACACATAATTGCATACGAAGTATGCAATGTGTAAAAGATTAAAATATGCAAAAGAAGGCAATTGGGAAAAACTTTACAACAACTAAGGCATGACGTAGCTGAATGCGTTTGTAACCATTTCAACTATCGTAGGAGTGCGGGTTCGACTCCCACTCCCGGGATAAAAGGCTTTGAAGAGATTTACAAGGTATAATCGAAACAGCCGTTGCCTTGTCCGTCCTGATGTCGCGTTGTTTAAATTCTTCCCAAATTATTAAATAAATTATAAAATTAAAAATTGCTTCAAATAAATGTTTTCATACATTTAAAAAAGCAATTCGGGGCAATCCCCGATTAAATCATACAAACAGACAAAATTGGTAAATTCGGTGTAGTTCTATAAAATAGATAAATAGATAATTGCATACGAAGTATGCAATGTGTAAAAGATTAAAATATGCAAAAGAAGGCAATTGGGAAAAACTTTACAACAACTAAGGCATGACGTAGCTGAATGCGTTTGTAACCATTTCAACTATCGTAGGAGTGTGGGTTCGACTCCCACTCCCGGGAGAAAAGGCTTTGAAGAGATTTACAAGGTATAATCGAAACAGCTGTCGCCTTGTCCGTCCTGATGTCACGTTGTTCAAATTTTTCCCAAATTATTAAATAAATTATAAAATTAAAAATTGCTTCAAATAAATGTTTTCATACATTTAAAAAAGCAATACAGGCAATCCCCGCTTAAATCATACAAACAGACAAAATTGGTTAATTCAATACATTTAAAAAAGCAATTCGGTGCAATCCCCGATTAAATCATACAAACAGACAAAATTGGTAAATTCGGTGTAGTTCTATAAAATAGATAAATAGATAATTGCATACGAAGTATGCAATGTGTAAAAGATTAAAATATGCAAAAGAAGGCAATTGGGAAAAACTTCACAACAACTAAGGCATGACGTAGCTGAAAGCGTTTGTAACCATTTCAACTATCGTAGGAGTGTGGGTTCGACTCCCACTCCCGGGAGAAAAGGCTTTGAAGAGATTTACAAGGTATAATCGAAACAGCTGTCGCCTTGTCCGTCCTGATGTCACGTTGTTCAAATTTTTCCCAAATTATTAAATAAATTATAAAATTAAAAATTGCTTCAAATAAATGTTTTCATACATTTAAAAAAGCAATACAGGCAATCCCCGATTAAATCATACAAACAGACAAAATTGGTTAATTCAGTACATTTAAAAAAGCAATTCGGGGCAATCCCCGATTAAATCATACAAACAGACAAAATTGGTAAATTCGGTGTAGTTCTATAAAATAGATAAATAGATAATTGCATATGAAGTATGCAATGTGTAAAAGATTAAAATATGCAAAAGAAGGCAATTGGGAAAAACTTCACAACAACTAAGGCATGACGTAGCTGAAAGCGTTTGTAACCATTTCAACTATCGTAGGAGTGTGGGTTCGACTCCCACTCCCGGGAGAAAAGGCTTTGAAGAGATTTACAAGGTATAATCGAAACAGCTGTCGCCTTGTCCGTCCTGATGTCACGTTGTTCAAATTTTTCCCAAATTATTAAATAAATTATAAAATTAAAAATTGCTTCAAATAAATGTTTTCATACATTTAAAAAAGCAATACAGGCAATCCCCGCTTAAATCATACAAACAGACAAAATTGGTTAATTCAATACATTTAAAAAAGCAATTCGGTGCAATCCCCGATTAAATCATACAAACAGACAAAATTGGTAAATTCGTAGTAGTTCTATAAATAGAACAAAACCAGCAACAATGCCAAAGTTTCTTTGAAAACCGCCGTACCAACAAGCATAGCTTTGACACATAATTGCATACGAAGTATGCAATGTGTAAAAGATTAAAATATGCAAAAGAAGGCAATTGGGAAAAACTTTACAACAACTAAGGCATGACGTAGCTGAATGCGTTTGTAACCATTTCAACTATCGTAGGAGTGTGGGTTCGACTCCCACTCCCGGGAGTAAAGGCTTTGAAGAGATTTACAAGGTATAATCGAAACAGCTGTCGCCTTGTCCGTCCTGATGTCACGTTGTTCAAATTTTTCCCAAATTATTAAATAAATTATAAAATTAAAAATTGCTTCAAATAAATGTTTTCATACATTTAAAAAAGCAATACGGGCAATCCCCGATTAAATCATACAAACAGACAAAATTGGTTAGTTCAGTACATTTAAAAAAGCAATTCGGGGCAATCCCCGATTAAATCATACAAACAGAAAAAATTGGTAAATTCGTTGTAGTTCCATAAATAGAACAAAAACAGCAACAATACCAAAGTTTCTTTGAAAACCGCCGTACCAACAAGCATAGCTTTGACACATAATTGCATACGAAGTATGCAATGTGTAATAGATTAAAATATGCAAAAGAAGGCAATTGGGAAAAACTTTACAACACCTAAGGCATGTCGTAGCTGAATGCGTTTGTAACCATTTCAACTATCGTAGGAGTGCGGGTTCGACTCCCACTCCCGGGAGAAAAGGCTTTGAAGAGATTTACAAGGTATAATCGAAACAACTGTCGCCTTGTCCGTCCTGATGTCACGTTGTTTAAAATTTTCCCAAATTGTTAAATAAATCAAATTTTTCATTCGAAACCACGGAAACAACTCAAATTTTACTTGAATATAACACACTTTTGAATTGTCCAAATATATAGTTAGCTGCTGCAGCAATATAGCTCAAAGCAATTAATATATTTTTTTATGTTATTATTAAAGTACTTACTTCTTTTTTATATTAAATGTATTAATTTAAGTTGCAATTTCATATATATATGGCTCCAAGGTGCAAAACCAGATGAATCCATGATATGTAAAACTTAGAAAAGCACAAAAAAATTTTAAATTTGTTATGAATGAAAATTGTTATGAATTTGCAATACCGGTTTTTAGAATGCTGCTAGTCGATGCAATATTGTCGCAATTTAAATATTTTAAAATTTTTAATGTCTGTTTTGCATCTAGGTGCCTCATATATAATATTCTTTATTTGGAAAAAAATTACTAATCTAAAGATATGTTTTAAATAAATGTTTATATTATGTTATGTTTGATTATTATAATTAAAACTAAATATTGAAAATTCAATTTTTTTGGTTGATATTTTATTAATGTGGCTGCTCCAGGTAAAGTAAATCGGGAGGTAAAATTCAAGTTATATGGCGGTTATATAAATGGTAAAACCGTAGTAAAATTGATTGTCAAATGACTCGAAAATGTAGAGTGAAATGACCGAAAATTTTACCGCCATTTGACGCGCATTGTGACGTGTGTGAGCAGAACAGTGCTATGCTCACATCATATAAGTGGGAGCGGAATGCACAATCACATAAATAGGTACGAAATGGGAAAAAAGTGTAAAAAAGTTACCGACGCCTGAACAAACGTGACTAAAATTTACCAAGGGGCGTGACTGCACAATGACGGTAAAAAGACTAGTCAGATGACTTGGAGCGTTTTTGCAGGGTATATCTGAGTATAATGCGTATTGAAATTCATCCCTGCAAAAATCGTGTCACCAAAAACGCACACAACCACACGAATTTTTGACAGGGGTGATGATTTGGAATGAAAAATTCTCCAAATGAAATAGCATGTTGACAAATTTAGCTTTGCCACAATGTATCGTGCTCTCTCGCACCTACTATATTCATAGGTATTGTGAAATATGTCCTTTTTCCGCGAATTGAGCTGCAGGCCTGTGCTAATTTTGCAGCATTAAATTAAATTAAATTAAAACAATAACAACCGAACAATAACTTTATAGCTGCTCAATATGGTGAAACAGCTAAGCCGCCGCCTCAAGCCAATGCGCCAACTTCCATGGATTCGCCATCGCCTCTAGCAACGACACCGCCAGGGAAAGCTGTACCTGGTGGTCCCAATCAGATGACTATAAATAGGGCAATTATACCTGGCTTGCCTCATACTTTGTGTTTAATAAATTTTGTTATTTTTCTAGACTGGTCAACCACCAGTTTCAGCTACACCACCAACATCAAGTGCAGGCGGTGTTGCAGCTCTATACCAGCACACAGGTGAATAGCAAACGCCACCGCAATCGTGTCCAATGCCACTACAGTCTGGTCTAATGCAGTCACCATCCGGTCAAATGCCACCTCAACACCATATGCACCAGCCATTTGGTGGCCATGAGAAACATGGTCCTCCAGGTATGCCGCCCGCATCAACTGGACCAGGTGGGGAAATGACACCACATCCAGTTATACCAAGGTATATACCACAACAGCAACCGGGCTATGCAATGCCACGATAGCAGCAGCAACAACCTCCCCAGGCTGGCTATCTGCCAATTCCACAAAATCCGGGCTATCCACCACAACCTAAACATCCAGGTTATCCTCTACAACAACCAGGTGCACCACGTGGTTACATAGGTCAAATGATGCCACCAACACAACCTGGACAGACGCCAATGCTCAGTCAACCACCCAAGCCGGGTCAACCCCCAATACCCGGACACGTCCGGACGTCCTGGTTATAATGTATGCTAATACAACTAATAATGTACAAATTTGCTGATGATTATTTTTGTGTTTTTTTCTTTAGCAACCACCTGCACCTGTTACTGGTAAATATCAACAGCCACAACAGTATGATCAAGCCCAACGCCGTTTAGATCCCGATCAGATACCAAATCCGATAATCGTTATCATTGAAATTCAAAATAGCGCTGGTGGTGCTTTTATTACTAATGAACAGGGTTTATTACCACCATTGGTGACCACAAAATATGTGATAGAAGATCAGGGTAACTCCTCGCCACGTTACGTTAGGTATCGATAATCGAAATTAATGTTTTGTTTGGCAATTACATTGATCTTTCTTCTTTGCAGGTCGTCTTTGTATTGCATACCTGCAACAGCTGATTTATTAAAAACAACAGCTTTGGCCATTACAATTACCGTCTCACCAATGGCACGCACGGTTGAGGGTGAATATGAGCCACCCATTGTAAATTTTGGTGAATTGGGTGCAATTAGATGTAATCGTTGCATGGCTCATATGCAACTTGTAGATGCTGGTCGTCGTTTCCAATGTCTAATGTGTAAAACAAGAGATGGTAAAAAAAAAATCTTTCACTTTTACTTGTGTTCATTGATCCATATTTTTTCTCAACAGTGCCAACTGCATATTTCCAACATTTGGGCCACACCGGACAGCGTGTCGATAAATATGAACGTCCTGAACTTGTATTGGGTACAAGAGTATTTGTGTAAAAAATGTTTGGGTACCGATAGCTCTCAAGGTAAGCCTCAACTCATATCCAACATCAATGCCTCGCATTCAATTGTGGACGCTGTACGCACTACATCGGGTTCACGTAGTATGGACAAGCATATTGTTGATTCCAGTGGTAAGGCCACAATTTCAAATGATGGGGCAACCATTATGAAACTATTGGATATTGTGAATCCAGCCGTAAAACTCTAGTAGACATCGCCAAATCTCAAAATGCTGAGGTAAGTTTTTTGTTATATTAGAATGTGTAGAATAAAAATGTTTCTCTTATCAGGTTGGCGATGGCAGTATTTTAAGCATGTGAAATCGTAAAACAAACTAAGCCATATGTTGAGGAAGGCGTGCATGCACGTATCATCATTAAGGCTATACGTAAACATTACAATTATACATGATAAAATATGACATGGCTGTACATGTCGAAGCGCGAATCAAAGAAACAACAAAGTGGTTTATTGGAAAAATGCTCTGCAACAGCAATGTCCTCCAATGTCCAAGAGTATCAGAAAATTGTTGATGCTGAATGGCGTCTCCTGTACAATAAACTAGGTAAGTAAGGTGCCAATGTTGTGTTGTCTAAACTACCAATTGGTGATGTTGCTACACAGTATTTTGCAGATCGTGATATGTTCTGTGCTGTTCATGTACTAGAAGAAGATTGGAAACGTAGAATGAAAGCTTGTGGTGGTGCTGTTATGACTACAGCTAATGATATTAATTCAAGTGTTTTGGGTCAATGTGATTACTTTGAAGAGCGTCAGGTTGGTGGTGAACGTTTCAACATTTTCCAAGGTTTGATAGTGGGTTTGACATTAATTTCACTTTTATAGTTTATAATTATTTAAAGGTTGCGTTAATGCTAGAACATATACATTGATTTTACGAGGCGGTGCCGAACAATTTTTGGAAGAAACTGAGCTTCGTTACATGATGCTATAATGATTGTGCGGCGGACTCGTTCAGTGTAATGTGTAATGGCGCCCCAAGTTCCTCGTGGAAATAGGGGGTGGGGCGGGATGGCTTAGAAGGTTTAAAGTGATGATAATAATCGTTCCCGAGATGGTTGTTGTTGTTGTAGCAGTGCTTCGCCCCACCTAATAGGTGCGACCGATCACAAATTTGTATCAATATCCTCTAACGGGAGTCAAAGGAAACTTGCTGTTTCAACAGGGGTGGAGCATAATGAAAGGGGTGTTAGAGGCGTTGGTTCCACATTACAATTAAAGAAATGGCTGGTGTCATGTGGGGACACATTGCAGGTTGGGCATACATTTTGTATGTCGGGGTTGATTCTGGATAGGTAAGAGTTTAACCTGTTACAGTATCCAGAACGAAGTTCAGCTAGAGTGACTCGCTTTACCCTGGGGAGTATGCGGTCCTCTTCCGCAAGTTTTGGGTACTGTTCTTTAAGTACTGGATTCACCGGGCAATTCCTAGCATAAAGGTCCGACGCCTGTTTGTGGAGTTCACTGAGGACCTGCTTGTGTTTTTTTGCTTCATACGGCTGAGTTCTCAGGTGCCGTATTTCCTCATAATGCTTACGGAGACACGGACATAAGAAGGCAGCCCGTAGCGGTTTTGGGGGCAGCATTTTGGTAGGCCTGTATTTTCTTCCAGTGAGTAACCTTTAGGCTTGGCGACCATATCGGAGACGCGTTCCATGCAAACTTCTATTTATATTTACCCCAAGTACTGCCGATTTATCGAATTATATTAAATATTTGTAACGGCTCTGGATTTTCGTTACAATTGCTAGTGCATGCTCTCCAAAATGTAGATCCTGATCGAAAGTCACACCCAAGATTTTAGGGTTTAAGACAGTCGGTAGGGTAATGTCATATGGTGGACATTTGGCGCGGCCATGTTTTAAATAAGGTCACCGATGATTTGGTTGGTGACAATATCAGGTTTCGCGAGGCGACAAAACTGGAGAGATTGGGGAGATAGCTGTTTATTTTATTACAAAGCTCATCGTTGTAGGAAACAATAGCATAGGCGTAGAAGCAATAGTGACTCCTGGTGGTAAAGGTAGCTATTGATATGTTTTTTAAGTTATTGCAAAAAAGTGTTGAGTATTTTTAATATCTTACCAGGTACCTTCGTACATGTTTCTAAGAATGAAGAATAAAACCTATTCAAACTCAATTTTCACCAGGACAAAGCCGCTGAGACTTCGCTATACTTTAACTTACAATACTTTACCCCATTTTAGCACAACTATCATTTTTTGATTTTATTAAATTTTATAAAATATTTCTTCCTCTACAGTTCAATTTCCTCATTGGATGGTAAATATGGATTTCGCATTTTCTCCATCAATAACTGTGACAAGGTGGAAGAAATCTATGCGCGTAAATCGCAACATATTATCTTGGTGGAGCGTTTCTTCAATAACTCTAGTGGTGATGGTGACAGCAGAGAAACCCAACTGTTTACAAATGTTACACTTCAAAAAGAATCAAAATATCTGCCATTGCATCTACGGCTCAAATACCCACAGTATATGAATGAATCGAACGCACCCAATTGTCTGCCTAACGGATAGTATACATATTCATCAAATCGAAAATACTGCACCAAACGAACTGGGTCTGAATACTGAAACAGTACACATATTCAAAATCGATGAGAAGGCTGTGATGATGGTATAGGGTGAGTTGTTGAATAACATACGAAAACCACTTTAACCCATCTATATATTTGCAGAAAAAAAAGAGTAAATCTAATCTGAATTTCTAATTAGCTTTAAGTTGTAGATTTAAATTGATTCAAATAATTGGAGTTTTTTCTAAAGCTTAAAATTATTTTCTGTTCGCTTGGAAAAGATTTCAATTGGAAAACGAAAACCAATTAAGCGAGTTTATTTACTATTAAAATACTTACTTTTCTTTATATGAACTGTATTAATTTAAGTTACAATTTCATGTACATATATAATAAAGTATGTCGTGGCACGATTGCTGTTGCAATTAGATTTGAAACCAATCAATACTTCTGCTAAGGGTTGCAGAATTATTGCTGGAATGGTTAGATTTAGAACAATAATAATTCTGACTCAATTACTAGTCGTACATTTTTAAGTTCACCAATTACGACAGCAATCTGATTCCACAACACCTTTGAATTTTCTTGATCTGAAAAAAAAAGTAAACCTAATATGAATTTCTACTAAGCTTTCAGTTGTAGATTATTCAAATAATTGGAGTTTTTTCTAAAGCTTAAAATTATTTTCTGCTCGCTTAGAAAAGATTTCAATTGGAAAACAAAAACCAATTAAGCGAGTTTATTTATTATTAAAGTACTTACTTCTTTTTTATATGAACTGTATTAATATAAGTTCCAATTTCATGTACATATATAATAATATTGAAAATAATAAATATTGAAAATTCAATTTTTTCATATGGCTGCTCCAGGTAAAGTAAATCTGCAGGTAAAATTCATGTTATATGGCGGTTATATAAATGGTAAAACCGCAGTAAAATTGATTGCCAAATGACTCGAAAATGTAGAGTGAAATGACGGAGAATATGACCGCCATTTGACGAGCATTGTGACGTGTGTGAGCAGCACCGTACTATGGTCACATCCTATAGGTGGGAGCGGCATGCATGATCACATTAATAGAACGAAACGGAAAATTTGGTCACAAAACCTAATCACGCCATGCAAATGTGACTGAATATAACCGCTGGGAAAAGTCACAATAGCCGTAAAATGACTAGTCAAACGACGTAGAGCGTTTTTGCAGGGTAGTAGTACACAAATTTTACACGTAGCAATTTCAGAGATGTATTTAAAGTTTGTTTGTTTAAAGTTTGAAAAAACATAGGCCCCTATTATGAGCATTATTCGATCTTCGACCTTCGCTGGCTATCGAATTTGAAATTGGTATTATGACAACTTATCTCTGTTGAAATTTTCGTTGTGTATTTAATTTTCAAGCGAACAGAAATTGGTTTTCGACGCTGTATCGAATAGAAAAAGAATTGTTTAAAATGTAAGTTTTTTGTATTTATGTTCTACTTTTTTACTACCTAGTAGTAATTTTAAACTATTTGAATTAATTTTATATATATCCAAGGTCGTGAGTACAAAACAACAGCTTGAAAGACTGATTTCAATTATGGAACAAAATCCCCATATAGAAAAGGAACTTGCACATTATAGAAATGCAACTTTGCTTGCTGCAGTTTAGCCTCCTCGTAATTCAATTTTATCCATCTTTCAGAAATAAAATTTTCCAAGACATTCAACACCTCTGATAGTACCACAGACACAGTCGGCTGGGCAAGTCCGAGTGCATTTTCGTTTCCAGTGCTCAGTTGGTAGGATCCCTGAGCACAAAATCGGAAAACTGTTACCAAAATTAAAAAATATTAGGAATAGAATTGGCTCTTGTGAATTGCTGCAGCAGTTCATCTGTACTGGACAATAAGTCCATGAATGCTTCTTTGGACAGTCTGAAATTTTGAACAAATCTATAAACAAAACTTATAATTTCAACAATTTAACAACTTATTTAGAAAGCTACACTTATGTACGTGGTGGAATTCATTTCCAAAGGAGTTGAAGCATTTCACCCGTCTTCTACTTCATAGTATTTACAGTGCCACATTTGTTATTAATCTTATTACTAGTACAAAGTAAGTTTAAAAGCTAGAAACAAAAATAGAAGTAACATTCAAACCATACAGCATATGTTCCATGGTGGTAAGTAAAAAAGAAAAAGTAAAACACATAAGAATGTTCAAGAACAAAGGGTGCGATGTACAGCAATTTGAAGCGCTTAGGATTTGATTCTAACTTTACTTTATTAGGTAAAGCATTCCACAACTGCACAGCCCTAACGAAAAACATTCTCGATGTTACTGAATACTTAAAATGCGGTACAAAAAGGCATTCCGGCGTACAAGAAAAGATAATCTTATGTATAAATATTAGTAAACGACGGTCAAAGAACGCTGATAAACTGTATTCAAGAACAGTTTTTGAGAAGTTCGAAATATGATCATATTTCCGTTTAAGACAGATATATCTGGCACAATTATTCATCAGTATTGATATTTCTTCATGGAAGCTTTATCCAGGCAACCGTATATCAATTCATGGTAAGATATTATTGGTATTAATAGACTTTTGACAAGTTTAAGTTTTATATCTTCTCGAATAAAATAAGCCGTTTTCCATTAATGCCTTAACATATAATATAACCTACTAATTGAGGAATTCACATGATCAACACAAGTAAGATGCTTATTTAAGATAAATCCAAGAGTTTTGACATCCTTCTCATATTTCACAACACTTCCATTTATAAATATCGGAGAAATGCCATTCAGATTGTAGGAAAAATATGAAATAGCGATCGCCTGTGTTTTGGATGCATTAAGTGTAGCTTGTTCTTTTTAGACCATTGAAATATAGCTTCTAAATCTTCATTTAATCGGCAAACTAAATCCTCCATTAAGCCAAGAGGGGCAGAAAGGTATATCTGAGCATTATCCGCGTAGAGATGAATGGATACTTTACGACAGCATTTTTCTATGTCATTAATGTACAAACAAAATAAAATTGGACCAAGAATAGAACCCTGTGGTACCCCAGATTTTACTGGTAATAACCTGGATCCACTATCCCCACATACTACCCGTTGGTACCTGTTTGCCAAATAGCTCTCAAGTAGCTTCACAGCATCGCTACTGAATCCAAAATATTTTTTTAACTTATGCAGGAGAATTCTGTGGCAGACCCTGTCGAATGCCTTAGAGAAGTCCAACAACGTAAGAATTGTGAGCTCGCCATTGTCAAAGTTTGGTCGTATGTCTTCTAAAACCTTGAGCATAGCGATTGAGCAACTATGTCCAATGCGATAACCTGATTGATTTTCCGAAAGCAGATTTTCTTCAGTCAGATATTTCCTAATCTGGTTCGATAAGAGCTTTTCCAAAACTTTTGATAAACAGGAAAGAATACTTATTGGCCGAAAATCACATGGTTGGGAAGCATTACCCTTCCAAGCATTAGGAAAACTTAGAGATGTTAAAGCAAAATTTAAAATATGCGTCAATGGCGCAATCACATATGGTAATATAAGTTTAATAAATCTTAGACTTATTTTATCTTCCCCTGTTGCATTTAATTTTATTGAAAATATGGATTGTATTGTTTCAGATTCAGTAATATTAGAAAAGTTAAATTTACTGCACCAATCAAACAAAGAATCGTCGCTGGAAATATTTGACTCACTCTCATTCGGTAACTTGGTAGCAAAGAAATCATTCATTACATCAGCCTCAATCGAGCATTTCGATTTTAAATCATTCTTAATACCAAGTTGTTTTAGATTATTCCAGAGAATCTTTGGTGGTAGGCATACATCAAGTTTGCTTTGGCATCCCTAGTAATTTTCGTAGCTCTGTTTCGCAATATCTTATAAGCCTGCCAGTTTTCTTCACAAGAGGATTTCCTCCAAAGTGAATAGCTTTTATTTCTTGCTTTTATTGCCTGAAGTACATCTCGATTGAACCATGGTTGCTTATTTTTGTTCACTCTAATTTTCTTAAGTGGGACATATTTATTAAATAGGTAGTTAACCAAATTGGAAAAATTTTCAACTTTTTTATTTATGTCTGCTTCAAACCAACTGTCATTCCAAGGAAGTGAAGATGCTTCAGCAGCTAAAGCTCTGACATTGATTCTATTGAAATCACGAACGTACAGGTTGCCGATGGAGATAGTATTCGTAGATTGCAAAACTACATTACAACTCAAAAAAATTAAGTCATGGTCGCTAACACCTCCCAGAGAAAGCTGATCAAAATGTAAGACATTGCCCATGTCAGCCACACAAAATACATCTAGTAAACTAGGTTTGCAATGGGGTCCGAAACGAGTAGCAAGTTTATTTACAACTTCCAATCCTAGGCCTGATATGATATCAACAAAATGTTTGGACCGATCGTTTTCCACAAGCAGATCAATATTTAAGTCTCCACACAAGAGTATGTGTTCATAAATTGCACTATATTTATCGAAACTCTTAAAAAAGTTACCCAAATCATATGACTTTTTCGGATTATATACAGATACAACAAACAAGGCAACGCTCAGAATTATTGAAGAACTCAAACATCAAAAACTTCACAGGATTAAGTTGATCTGACCTGTCAATTACTCATCCCTGCAATGCCTTTTTATAATAGATCGCGATACCACCGCCGCGCTTGTCTTGCTGTCTGTCATTCCTTACAATACAGTAATCAAGAAATTGGTAATTATAAGCAGCCATATCATTCTGAAAGCAAGTTTCAGTAATACACAAGACATCAATACACGCAGAGCTAAAAACGTGATTTAAGTAATCAAGTTTTGTTTGATTCAAACTTCTCGAGTTAAAATGACAAACCTGAAATCCAGGATGACAATCACTCAAAATCTTCAGTAATATCCTCAGGTGTGACCGAGGGTAAAAAAGATGAAAGATGAAACCATCTGAAACGAGCTGCTACCCCAAGTTCAGTAGACATACAAGAGCCAATCACGCGCCTCCGTGAACGCCTATGATTGTTGTTAACATTATTGCTGTTGTTAACAACGTTGTTGTTGTTCTTAACATTCTTGATATTGTTATTATTATTGTCATTAGGCGAGCTAGGTTGAATATCCGATCCCGACGATGAACTTGACTGCACATTAGGACATAGTACAGGTTTACAAGTATGATATCTGTGAGAAGGAAACAATTCCTTTCTCTTTCTAACACACTGCCGTTTGACACTTCGGTCAGTGTCAAACTATTGTGGAACTCAGTGGAACCTGCGTGGAACATGCGTTTGACACTGAACGAAGTGTCAAAATTACCGGGGTTGCTGTCTTGGAAAGCGACGCAGGGAAACAAAAAAAGGAGTGGAATTTCAGATATGGATTGCTGTGATGGTAAATTTTTTTGAACGAATTCAGTATGAAAATGTAGTGCACCTATTTGGGTCCTACAGAAAATTATACAAAAGTCTTGAATTAGGGTATCTGAGGACGCGTAGTTATTCCAGTATTAAGAATACAAACACTGGTGCTAAGTTTCTCTACCCGTTCAAAAGTTCTCCGCGAAAAACAGTGTGAAACCGGGGTCGACTTCAATAACCCGTCTAAAAATGTGGAAAAAGAAATGAAAAGACGCGTTTTGTGCTGTTACCAATAGTCCAAAGATGAAAAAGTATTCGAAATATTGGAAGCTAGGCAAAAACGCGTCTATTAATATCTCCCCCGACGGTTTTGGTAATGTTTTAGCAATCGTCCCCGGTAATAAAGTATCACAATTTGTTAATTAAAATTGTCCAAAATATATGGATTTTAAAGAGAGATGTAATTAAGTGCTCGTTTGAAAGTAAATGAGGATATTTCTTTGTAATTTCACAATACAAATTTTACGCAGTTTCCGTTAGCAGCTACTACACTTTTTTTAACCTAAGAAGTACAACAGTGCCAAATAGCATCCACAAGCATTTTCTCAGGTGAGCGTGGCTGTGTATGTGCGTGATGCTACATATCCTACTTGTAGACCTGTACTATACATTAGGATTCCCACCACTAGCAGTAACAGAACTAGCAGTAAAGCTGGAGTCATTGGTGCCGTATGTCGTATCGCTGTATCCGTATCCCTATCAGTAATCAGCTGTTTATCGTTACGACGGTAAACCAAAACCCAATTGGTTGGCTACGATACGGTTACGATCTTAGCGGCACCAATAATCGATTGCATTGATTCTCATAAGGTTGGTCGAATCAGCTGTTATAAGGTTACCGATACGGTTACCGATAAAGCACCAATGTCTCCAGCTTAACATTTAAGTTATTAGGGTTGACAGCAACCGCAACAGGGTTTCGTTAAGAGTGCGTTTCTTTTTGGATTTTGACACACAAAGAAGCATTGTGAATGATAACTAAGTGTGATATCTTCTGCATAGACGTCAAAATTCCAAAGTGATTGGATCACCTGATTTTTATTTGACTATCGCTGCCTCATTATGTATCTCTATCACCAGCTGAAGATAGGCGCCGCCATATTGAACACCCTGTCAAAACGCTAAAAAGTAGCCATATTGAACATCTTGTCAGGCATTTGACAGATAAGATCCCTTCAAAAAACGAGAGTACTCTATAAATAATGTAAGGAATACGCCTTTGGGAGTATAGGACTGCTCCAAATCTAATCTGTATTCATACAAAAAATGTGCTCCAATTAACATTGCGATGTCCTAGGAGAGGAGTAGGTGATCCCACTCTCGCTTTGTTTGTGAGTATTCCATAGAGTACATACGTGAGAGTACTTTCCAAAGTACTTTCACTGTAGTTCTCCATGGAGCACCCACAGAGGATCATATGCCAAAGTACTAAAGAGGAATTGTGTCGGAAAGAATTATCGAAGTGAATTTGATTTAAAATGAAAGTAAATGAAGAGGGGCAATACAAATTTTATATTTTATACTACGAATATTCTTGTTATTTAGCTTTTGCGTGAATAAAGAAACTAATATTTCTCTATACATACTATAGTATGTATACATAAAACCAGTGCGCTTTTGCATTTTATCAGAGTTACCAAAGTAAAATTTTATTATTAGTTATTTGCATGCAATATTTTACTTTGGCAACTCTTTTCGATCGTCATCGTGTCGTGATCACTGTCGTTAAAAACCGAGCAATGATCGGCTGATGGTAGTCCGCAAACGCATTGCAAAGGAGTATTGTTAGAGTACTCCAACATGAAGAAAATGGAACACGTAATGCAACAATTTTTGCAGGGATATCACACTTAGTTATCATTCACAATGCAAAAAAGATTGTGCATTCACGAGTTAAAAATTGCTTCGTTCTGCGCATCTACGTCACACTTGACTGCTTCAGCGAATGAAAGAAAGAGAGAAAAAGACAAGAGCTAAAGGAAAATGACGTAAAAATTGCTCTTCAAAAACAGCTTAACTAATGTTTACATGCGCAATGCGCCACCCCTGCAAAAATTGTTGGATTACGTGTTCCATTTTCTTCATGTTGGAGTACTCTAACAATACCCTGCAAAAATTGTTGGATTACGTGTTCCATTTTCTTCATGTTGGAGTACTCTAACAATACTCCTTTGCAATGCGTTTGCGGACCACCATCAGCCGATCATTGCTCGTTTTTTAACGACCGTGATCACGACACGATGACGATCGAATAGAGTTGCCAAAAGTAAAATATTGCATAAAAATAACTGATAATAAAATTTTACTATGGCAACTCTGATAAAATGCAACCGCGCACTGGTTTTATGTATACATACTATAGTATAAAGAAATATTGGTTTCTTTATTCACGCAAATGCTAAATAACATAAGATTATTCGTAGTAAAAAATATAAAAGTTGTATTGCCCCTCTTCATTTACCTTCATTATACCTTTCATGAAAATGAAATGGTATATTAATTTCGTCACGAAACCGAAAATTGTAAGTCCTTAAAGGAAAATAGATAGACCCACCATTAAGTATACCGAAATAATCAGGTTGAAGAGCTGAGTTGATTTAGCCATGTCCGTCTGTCCGTCTGTCTGTTTGTATGCGAACTAGTCCCTCAATTTTTGAGATATCTTGATAAAATTTGGTGAGCTGGTGTATTTGGGTGTCCGATTAGACATTTGTCGGAACCGACCGGATCGGACCACTATAGCATATATCCTCCATACAACCGATTTTTCTGAAAAAGAGGATTTTTGTAATATCTTACCCAATTTAACAGATTGAAGCTTCAAACTTCACCATATACTTTCGTATATTGCACATATTGTTGCCTGAAAAAATTTATGAGATCGGTTGTATATATAGTATATATCCCCCACAACCGATTGTTCAGATAAGGAACTTTTCGTAATTACTGCCCTATTTTAAGAGCTAGAGGCTTCAAATTTCAGCGAATGCTTACGTATATAGCATATATTGTTGTCTGAAAAAATCATAAAGATCGGTGGTATATATAGTATATGTATGGTGGTATATATAGTATATATATATAGTATATATATATAGTATATATATATATATATTCGCAAATTTTAGCCCCATTTTAACAGCTAGAAGCTTCAAATTTCACCGAATATTTACTTATATAGCATATATTGTTGTCTGAAAAAATCATAGAGATCGGTTGTATATATAGTATATATCTCATACAACCGATTGTTCAGATAAGAAACTTTTCGCAATTTCTACCCCATTTTAACAGCTATAAGCTTCAAATTTCACTGATTGCTTACGTATATAGCATATATTGATGTCTGAAAAAATCATTGAGATCGGTGGTACACATAGTATATATCTCATACAACCGATTGTTCAGATAAGAAACTTTGCGCAATTTCTGCCCCGTTTTAACAGTTAGAAGCTTCAAATTTCACAAAATGCTTACGTATATAGCATATATTGTTGTCTGAAAAAATCATAGAGATCGGTCGTATATATATTATATACTTCATATAAACTGTCATTTTGACCCCTTTTTTACGGCTAGAATCTTCAAAATTCATCAAATTTCATCAAATAGTTACGTTTTCGTCATATATTTTTGAAATACGTGATTCGTAGTCATAGTTTTTACACGCAGACCACAAAAAACCTGAAACTTTGCATCCTCACACAAAGTACCTACCTGTTTTTATACCTTTCATGAAAATGAAATGGTATATTAATTTCGTCACGAAACCGAAAATTGTAAGTCCTTAAAGGAAAATAGATAGACCCACCATTAAGTATACCGAAAAAATCAGGTTGAAGAGCTGAGTTGATTTAGCCATGTCCGTCTGTCCGTCTGTCCGTCTGTCTGTTTGTATGCAAACTAGTCCCTCAATTTTTGAGATATCTTGATAAAATTTGGTGAGCAGGTGTATTTGGGTGTCCGATTAGACATTTGTCGGAACCGACCGGATCGGACCACTATAGCATATATCCTCCATACAACCGATTTTTCAGAAAAAGAGGATTTTTGTAATATCTTACCCAATTTAACAGATTGAAGCTTCAAACTTCACCATATACTTTCGTATATTGCACATATTGTTGCCTGAAAAAATTTATGAGATCGGTTGTATATATAGTATATATCCCCCACAACCGATTGTTCAGATAAGGAACTTTTCGTAATTACTGCCCTATTTTAAGAGCTAGAGGCTTCAAATTTCAGCGAATGCTTACGTATATAGCATATATTGTTGTCTGAAAAAATCATAAAGATCGGTGGTATATATAGTATATATATGGTGGTATATATAGTATATATATATAGTATATATATATAGTATATATATATATATTTTCGCAAATTTTAGCCCCATTTTAACAGCTAGAAGCTTCAAATTTCACCGAATATTTACTTATATAGCATATATTGTTGTCTGAAAAAATCATAGAGATCGGTTGTATATATAGTATATATCTCATACTACCGATTGTTCAGATAAGAAACTTTTCGCAATTTCTACCCCATTTTAACAGCTATAAGCTTCAAATTTCACTGATTGCTTACGTATATAGCATATATTGATGTCTGAAAAAATCATTGAGATCGGTGGTATAAATAGTATATATCTCATACAACCGATTGTCAGATAAGAAACTTTGCGCAATTTCTGCCCCGTTTTAACAGTTAGAAGCTTCAAATTTCACAAAATGCTTTCGTATATAGCATATATTGTTGTCTGAAAAAATCATAGAGATCGGTGGTATATATATTATATACTTCATATAAACTGTCATATTGACCCCTTTTTTACGGCTAGAAGCTTCAAGATTCATCAAATTTCATCAAATAGTTACGTTTACGTCATATATTTTTGAAATACGTGATTCGTAGCCATAGTTTTTACATGCAGACCACAAAAAACGTGAAGCATTGCATCCTCACACAGATTACCTACCTATTTTTATACCTTTCATGAAAATGAAATGGTATATTAATTTCGTCACGAAACCGAAAATTGTAAGTCCTTAAAGGAAAATAGATAGACCCACCATTAAGTATACCGAAATAATCAGGTTGAAGAGCAGAGTTGATTTAGCCATGTCCGTCTGTCCGTCTGTCTGTTTTTATGCAAACTAGTCCCTCAATTTTTGAGATATCTTGATAAAATTTGGTGAGCAGGTGTATTTGGGTGTCCGATTAGACATTTGTCGGAACCGACCGGATCGGACCACTATAGCATATATCCTCCATACAACCGATTTTTCAGAAAAAGAGGATTTTTGTAATATCTTACCCAATTTAACAGATTGAAGCTTCAAACTTCACCATATACTTTCGTATATTGCACATATTGTTGCCTGAAAAAATTTATGAGATCGGTCGTATATATAGTATATATCCCCCACGACCGATTGTTCAGATAAGGAAATTTTCGTAATTACTGCCCTATTTTAAGAGCTAGAGGCTTCAAATTTCAGCGAATGCTTACGTATATAGCATATATTGTTGTCTGAAAAAATCATAAAGATCGGTGGTATATATAGTATATATATATAGTATATATATATAGTATATATATATATATATTCGCAAATTTTAGCCCCATTTTAACAGCTAGAAGCTTCAAATTTCACCGAATATTTACTTATATAGCATATATTGTTGTCTGAAAAAATCATAGAGATCGGTTGTATATATAGTATATATCTCATACAACCGATTGTTCAGATAAGAAACTTTTCGCAATTTCTACCCCATTTTATCAGCTATAAGCTTCAAATTTCACTGATTGCTTACGTATATAGCATATATTGATGTCTGAAAAAATCATTGAGATCGGTGGTATAAATAGTATATATCTCATACAACCGATTGTTCAGATAAGAAACTTTGCGCAATTTCTGCCCCGTTTTAACAGTTAGAAGCTTCAAATTTCACAAAATGCTTTCGTATATAGCATATATTGTTGTCTGAAAAAATCATAGAGATCGGTGGTATATATATTATATACTTCATATAAACTGTCATATTGACCCCTTTTTTACGGCTAGAAGCTTCAAGATTCATCAAATTTCATCAAATAGTTACGTTTACGTCATATATTTTTGAAATACGTGATTCGTAGCCATAGTTTTTACATGCAGACCACAAAAAACGTGAAGCATTGCATCCTCACACAGATTACCTACCTATTTTTATACCTTTCATGAAAATGAAATGGTATATTAATTTCGTCACGAAACCGCAAATTGTAAGTCCTTAAAGGAAAATAGATAGACCCACCATTAAGTATATCGAAATAATCAGGTTGAAGAGCTGAGTTGATTTAGCCATGTCCGTCTGTCCGTCTGTCCGTCTGTCTGTTTGTATGCAAACTAGTCCCTCAATTTTTGAGATATCTTGATAAAATTTGGTGAGCAGGTGTATTTGGGTGTCCGATTAGACATTTGTCGGAACCGACCGGATCGGACCACTATAGCATATATCCTCCATACAACCGATTTTTCAGAAAAAGAGGATTTTTGTAATATCTTACCCAATTTAACAGATTGAAGCTTCAAACTTCACCATATACTTTCGTATATTGCACATATTGTTGACTGAAAAAATTTATGAGATCGGTCGTATATATAGTATATATCCCCCACAACCGATTGTTCAGATAAGGAACTTTTCGTAATTACTGCCCTATTTTAAGAGCTAGAGGCTTCAAATTTCAGCGAATGCTTACGTATATAGCATATATTGTTGTCTGAAAAAATCATAAAGATCGGTGGTATATATAGTATATATATGGTGGTATATATAGTATATATATATAGTATATATATATATATTTTCGCAAATTTTAGCCCCATTTTAACAGCTAGAAGCTTCAAATTTCACCGAATATTTACTTATATAGCATATATTGTTGTCTGAAAAAATCATAGAGATCGGTTGTATATATAGTATATATCTCATACAACCGATTGTTCAGATAAGAAACTTTTCGCAATTTCTACCCCATTTTAACAGCTATAAGCTTCCAATTTCACTGATTGCTTACGTATATAGCATATATTGATGTCTGAAAAAATCATTGAGATCGGTGGTATAAATAGTATATATCTCATACAACCGATTGTTCAGATAAGAAACTTTGCGCAATTTCTGCCCCGTTTTAACAGTTAGAAGCTTCAAATTTCACAAAATGCTTTCGTATATAGCATATATTGTTGTCTGAAAAAATCATAGAGATCGGTGGTATATATATTATATACTTCATATAAACTGTCATATTGACCCCTTTTTTACGGCTAGAAGCTTCAAGATTCATCAAATTTCATCAAATAGTTACGTTTACGTCATATATTTTTGAAATACGTGATTCGTAGCCATAGTTTTTACATGCAGACCACAAAAAACGTGAAGCATTGCATCCTCACACAGATTACCTACCTATTTTTATACTCAGTTGAGCAGAGCTCACAGAGTATATTAAGTTTGATTGGATAACGGTTGGTTGTACATATATAAAGGAATCGAGATAGATATAGACTTCCATATATCAAAATAATCAGGATCGAAAAAAAATTTGATTGAGCCATGTCCGTCCGTCCGTCCGTCCGTCCGTTAACACGATAACTTGAGTAAATTTTGAGGTATCTTGATGAAATTTGGTATGCAGGTTCCTGAGCACTCATCTCAGACCGCTATTTAAAATGAACGATATCGGACTATAACCACGCCCACTTTTTCGATATCGAAAATTTCGAAAAACCGAAAAAGTGCGATAATTCATTACAAAAGACAGATAAAGCGACGAAACTTGGTAGATGGGTTGACGTTATGACGCAGAATAGAAAATTAGTAATATTTTGGACAATGGGCGTGGCACCGCCCACTTTTACAAGAAGGTAATTTAAAAGTTTTGCAAGCTGTAATTTGGCAGTCGTTGAAGATATCATGATGAAATTTGGCAGGAACGTTACTACTATTACTCTATATGTGCTAAATAAAAATTAGCAAAATTGGATGAAAAACACGCCCACTTTTTAAAAAAAAATTTTTTTAAATTCAAATTTTAACAAAAAATTTAATATCTTTACTGTATATAAGTAAATTAAGTCAAAATTCAACTCCAGTAATAATATGATGCAACAAAATACAAAAATAAAAGAAAATTTCAAAATGGGCGTGGCTCCGCCCATTTTCATTTAGTTTGTCTAGAATACTTTTATTGCCATAAGTCGAACAAAAATTTACCAATCCTTCTCAAATTTGGTAGGAGCATAGATTCTATGACGGTAACTGTTCTCTGTGAAAATGGGCGAAATCGGTGGAAGCCACGCCCAATTTTTATACACAGTCCACCGTCTGTCCTTCCGCTCGGCCGTTAACACAATAACTTGAGCAAAATCCGATATATCTTTACTAAACTTAGCTCACGTACTTACCTGAACTCACTTTTTCTTGGTATAGAAAATGGGCGAAATCTGACCATAACCACGCCCACTTTATCGATATCGAAAATTACGAAAAATGAAAAAATGCCATAATTCTATACCAAATACGAAAAAAGGGATGAAACATGGTAACTGGATTGGTTTGTTGACGCAAAATATAATTTTGGAAAAACTTTGTAAAATGGGTGTGACACCTACCATATTAAGTAGAAGAAAATGAAAAAGTTCTACAAGGCGAAATCAACAGCCCTTGGAATCTTGGCAGGAATACTGTTAGTGGTACTGCATATATAAATAAATTAGCAGTACCCGACAGATGATTTTCTGGATCACCTGGTCCACATTTTGGTCGATATCGCGAGAACGCCTTCACATAAACATCTAATACCTTTAATTTGATATCCATATCGTACAAAAACATACCAGAGTCACCCCTGTCCCACCCTAATGGCGATATCTCGAAAAGGCGTCCACCTATAGACCTAATGCGCACTCCCTATTAAAATGCTCAGTAACACCTTTCGTTTGATACCCATATCGTACAAACATTCTAGAGTCACCCCTGGCCCACCCCAATGGCGATATCTCGAAAAGGCGTCCACCCATAGACCTAGTGTCCACTCCCTCTTAAAATGCTCAGTAACACCTTTCGTTTGATACACATATCGTACAAACATTCTAGAGTCACCCCTGGCCCACCCTTATGGCGATATCTCGAAAAGGCGTCCACCTATAGCCCTAATGCCCACTCCCTCTTAAAATGCTCAGTAACACCTTTCGTTTGATACCCATATCGTACAAACATTCTAGAGTCACACCTGGCCCACCCTAATGGCGATATTTCGAAAAGGCGTCCACCTATAGAACTAAGGATTACTCCCTTTTAAAATACTCATTACCACCTTTCATTTGATACCCATATCGTACAAACACATTCTGGAGTCACCCTGGCCCACCCTAATGGCGATATCTCGAAAAGGCGTCCACCTATAGGCCTAATATCCACTCCCTCTTAAAATGCTCAGTAACACCTTTCGTTTGATACCCATATCGTACAAACATTCTAGAGTCACCCCTGGCCACCCTAATGGCGATATCTCGAAAAGGCGTCCACCTATAGACCTAATGTCCACTCCCTCTTAAAATGCTCAGTAACACCTTTCGTTTGATACCCATATCGTACAAACATTCTAGAGTCACCCCTGTCCCACCCTAATGGCGATATCTCGAAAAGGCGTCCACCTATAGACCTAATGCCCACTCCCTCTTAAAATGCTCAGTAACACCTTTCGTTTGATACCCATATCGTACAAACATTCTAGAGTCACACCTGGCCCACCCTAATGGCGATATCTCGAAAAGGCGTCCACCTATAGAACTAAGGATTACTCCCTTTTAAAATACTCATTACCACCTTTCATTTGATACCCATATCGTACAAACACATTCTAGAGTCACCCTGGCCCACCCTAATGGCGA